>NC_053429.1:103340608-103460276 GCF_007990345.1 Gossypium hirsutum | reverse complement strand
CACACAAATCCTACTAACTGAATTCACATGCAATCGACTAAATCGAAGCTTGAAATTTTCACACATTCATAATTACATATTCTAGACAATAAATATCACATTCAAACATTTCGGTGACTCGGTTTAGCGGTCCCGAAACCACTTCCCGACTAGGGTCAATTTTGGGCTGTCACAAATCATGCTACGATGACTTCAAAAATGCAAAGAACATTAATAACGGGGCTTGGGAGCACTTACTATTGCGCTTGGAAGTGACAAAAGCCTAGCCATGGTGTTCCATGAAAGTTTCAACAATGCTTGAGGAAGATGAACAAGGTTTTTGCTTGATTTTTTCCCTTTTTAATCTTTTAATTACCAAATGACAAAATTCTTTTAGTCATTCTTTCTAATTTTACCTATCCAAGCCCATTTTGTCCAAATTTTTTAGGACTTGGTCAAATTACTATTTAAGAACCTTTAACTACTAATCCAATTCAATTTCATACTAAAAGCTTCCAGAACTAGTAGCTATTAAGGTACACTCTCATAGTTCCTTAGATAACGTACAAACAAATTACATCAAATAATTTTGGTCTGAATAACCACTCTCAGCTTTTCGAGATATACCATCCAGCCTAAATCCTTTCAGTGGACAAAGAATTCTCTATAGTATTTATTCTGGATTACAGTCCAGGCTAAATCCAGTCAATTAGGATTACCAGTCCAGACTAAATCTAATTGAACATTTACTCGAGAAGATCATTTGGATTACCATCTGGGCTAAATCCATTCTGCAACACATGCAGTTTATCAGGGAAATCATCTTATCATCAGAATTCAATATCAATGGAATTAACCTTTTTTAATATATTTCCAGCATATACCATATCTTCCATTGTATTTCCATACGTTTCATATATACAATCTCATATAACATAGCCAATGCAATATAGCATTCTAAACAAACATTTCTATGCTAATTAAGTTATATGAACTTACCTAATATTCATTCGTAACTGAAATTACTAATCTAAAATATTTTCCTTTCCACGATCTAACTCTTGTTCGATCTCTCTGGATCTATATAATTGAATTTAATCATCAATTTAACACATTTCATACTATATTAAACTCAATTTCAACTCTACGAAAAATTACCATTTTGCCCCCATACTTCATAATTCATTTCATCCCTAGGCTCTGAAAATGAAATTCTACAATTAATCCTAATTTCTAGCCAAGCAATTTCACATACCATAATAGCAGCCATGAATGTCATAAAATCAGAATTTTATCATGGGTTTTCACCATTTTCTCATTTAGTCCCTAAATCACGTTTTCATGTAAATCACTTTGTAAAAGTTGTTTATCTATCAACAACCTTTCATTTTCTACATAAACTTTTAATTTAGAATATTCATCCATGGAAAATTTATATACTTTGATATCTATTCAATTAGTTCCCAAAATAGTTAAATTAAACTTTCTCGATCTCAAAAATACAAAAATTACTAAAAACAGGACATGAATTCATACCTTTTTAAGCTTGATTGGTTTCTTCTCTCTCTCCTGGGGTTTCCATGCAAATAGTTAGGGATGAAGATGAATGAAATGTTTTCTTTTTCATTTAAGTTAATTATCATCTAATAAAGTTTCCATTTCCAATTTAGTCCTACTTTCCAATTTTTCCATGGATGATTCACCAAAATATCTACATATTTTTCTTCAATGTCTAATTACCAAATAAAGACCTCAAGTTTTGAACTCCATAGTAATTAACCCATATAGCTACTAGAATCAAATTTAACATTTTATGCAATTTAGTCCTTTCTTCAATTCAGCACATAATGATAAAGAAATTTCTCATGCAACCTTTTATCACATTACTAATCTTTCATAATATAAAATATTTTATCTTTTCGGCTTGGATTGTGGTTACAAATCACTGTTCCAATTTCACTGAATTTGGGTTGTTACATGAAATGTGGCCATGGGTTACTTATTCTCGAACAAGCAATTTATAATAGTCATTATTGATAGTGATCATATTAATCATTAAGAGGACATAATGGTGACAATAAGATAAAATATGATTGTATTGAGTGAACGGAGTTAACTCAAAGGAATCAAGGATATCATATGAGGTAACGCAAACATAACGAGGTCATAGACAAAGTATTTGAATGAATTGCTTCTGTAAGAGTATATAATAAGGAGTTTCCAATCATAATACTTGTTGTGGACTGAGTCTATGATTAAGTAATTGCGAATTATCGGAAAGATACTTCTGGACACAATTGCAATCACTAGAGCCTAATTGTATATGTCGCTTGGTCCCTTCGCTAGCTCAAGAAAAGATCGATCGGACTGCATTGAATTAGAAAAAAATTCTAAGACTTTGGGAATAATTTAATTGAGTTGATTTATTCGATGTGGAATTAAATTAGGTGGTCGTAAGATTGTTCAATTATAGAATTTGATTAAAGAATTTTCTTGAAAAATTAATTTGGATAATCTAAGTGACTTTTGGAAAAATTAAATTTGATCAAGTAAAATTAAATTAATCAAATTAATTAAAATTAATATGATATTTTTAGAAATTAATATTTTCAAGTCAGACAGTCGGCCCAATGGTAATTGAACTTGAAAATTAGACCTGAAATCGTAAATTGGGCCTGGGAGCAAAAAATCGAGATTGAGAACCAAAAATCAGTCAAACCGGGCATGGTATGTGATATTGGGCTAATGGTCCAACTGGTGGTTAGACTGGACTGATCGGGTTGTCATTGACCCAGACCAAACCGACAGCAATCAAACCGACTCGGGTGCTATAAGGGTGTCGCACTTGCATCATCGACCACTGCAATGCCAATGGCTGTGACGGTGGTGTCCCAGTGGTCAATGGCAATTGCTCTTTAGTGGTTTAGTAGTGGAAGAGTTACATTCCTACTAGGACTTTACCAGAGAATTTGATTTTAGATTAACTATTCAAAAAATAATATTATTTTAATAGTTAATACTAAATTAAATTAAATACTTATCTTAATAGTAGTTTATTAATTTAATATTAAATTGATTATCTTAATATTAAAATTAATTTTATGTTTATCTTGTAGATAAATATTCTATTATTTTAATAATATTATATTAACTTAATTATATTTATCTTCATAAATATTGTATTAATTAATATTAAAATAATTAAGTTTAATCATAGTTTAACTCTCTAAACTCTCCTATATAAGTGATCGTGAGAAATTTTACAAATCAAGTCGTTTTTTATCCCTTTTTCCAAATCATATATTCTATTATTAGTCCAAATTCATATAAAAGTTTAACAGAAACTGTACCCCAATCTTATAAAACTTTACATTTCAACTTATACCAAATAGCAAATAAAATCGAAATAAAATTTATTATTCATTTTCTCCTAAACTGTTTGTGACCTCCGCGTGTTGAGCCTATCAACAAAATCCAGAACTGTACCTGAAAGGGGAAAATAAAAGAGGGGGTGAGCTACTCAAGCTTAGTGTGAGATTAAACCAATATACTACAGAAGTGGAAACAGAGAACCAGAAGTAGTTCGGAAACAGAACATACTTACAGACAGATGACAGTTGAGCATAATCACTCAAAACACTTTCAATCATACACCATATGTGCTTTTCAGTCATCTGGGTCAATCAGACACACCCGGTCTTACGTACTATTCAGACATAGTAGCAGTATTAAGTTTCAATTAATACTTTTCAACCTTTTACCAATTCATCCATAATCAATTTCAATTCATAATTTACATCAAGTGATCATTCAATATGCAACCACATCTCATATAATAACAAAATATTATAACATAAATAAAAACGATATATTATTTACATACAAACTTACCTTAGTGCAAAAAATATAATAGTTTTGCAATTTAGTACACAATCTTTTCCTTTCCTCGATCAAAGTCAATTCCATGTCTTTCTTGATGTATAATAACACATTTGAGTTATTCAAAGCTCACATTATTCAGATCAGCCCCAAAACATCCTATGGCAAAAATTATAATTTTGCCCTTAAAGTTTCACAAAATAATGATTTTTCTCTTAGGCTCGAAAAATAATTTTTATTCAATTTTCTTGCATTTTAGGCCTAGCCAAACCATTTTCATAACTATAGCAGTCCACAATTTGCACTAAATCACACACTTACACACATTTTACAACTTTTTACAAACTAGTCCTTTTATGCAATTTCATCAAAAATAACTTAGTAAAAGTTGTTTATCACACTCCAAACATTCATATTCTTCCATAAAACATTAAAATACATGCATGTCATCCATGGGTAAACTTTTAAATATAAACCCTAACTCAAAATATTGGTAGAAATAGGTAAACCGAGCTACGAGGATCTAAAAAATGTAAAGAAAATTAAAAATAGGGCTAAACGAACATACAATCGAGCTTGGAAGCTTGAAAAACCCTAGCTATGTCTTCATAATGTGAAATTCGGCCAAGGGGTTGAAGATGGACAAAAATTGGCTTTTAATTTTGTTTTTAATTCATTTTAATAACTAAATGACCAAAATACCCTTAATGAAAAACTTTGGAAACATGCCTAACCATGTCCATTTTTGTCCATCAACTTAATCAATGGTCTAATTACCATATAAGGACCTTCAATTTAAAATTTCATAACAATTGGACACCTCTAGCATGTAGAACTCAACTTTTGCACTTTTTACAATTTAGTCTTTTTGACTAAATTGAGTGCCCAAATGTCAAAATTTTTGAACGAAATATTTAAAAAATAATTCTATAAAAATTTAGACTATAAAAATACAATAAAAACACAATTTTCTATGTTAGCTTTGTGGTCTCAAACCACTATTTTGACTAGACCCAAAATTAGGTTGTTACACGTTCACTATTTGCATATGAACTTACTAAGCTTATTAGCTTATTCCCTTTATTTTCCCATCTATTATAGGTTAATTTAGCAAGCTCAGGTTGGAGACCACCAGAGATTCCATCACACTACCAAGCTATCACTACAGGTATAGATAAATTCAAGTAGTTTGAGTCTATGGCATGTATAGGGACCTCGTCTTTTGAGTAATGATGGCATTGTTCATGTGGCCAAATGTGTTAGCCTAGAATAGCTTGTGGTCCAATTTGTATAAGGCCATGAGATGTGGCTCATGTTGATTATTTGGTAGTAAACCTAATTGTTTATGTATGCATGTGTCGAAGTCATGGTGATGTGAAAGCTTGATGATGATGGATGATATGATATGGTACGTAAGTATAAAGAATGAATGATGACAAATTGGTATGGCTAAGATCATGGTTTAAATGTGTGAATTGAGAATAGATTAATAATAATATTGATTGGATTTGAAATTGGTGTGGAATGCCCTAAGTATGCTTATTAATTTGAGTATGTGAAATGGTGACACTGCATGGGCATGAATGAGTGTAAAAAATGTGATAATGTTGTGTGCCATGAGATATGTTTAAGTAGGAGAGCATCCAAGGGTGATACACACGGGCGTGTGTCTAGGCCATGTGTGACACACGGTCAGCCCCATGGGCGTGTAGTCTGGTTGTGCGTCCCCTGCACACTAATAAATGTGAAACAGAATGCTTAGCAGTAAACACACGGGTAGAGACATAACCGTGTGTCTCAGCTGTGTGAAGGGCACGGCCTTAGGACATGGGGTGTGTCTTGGCCGTGTGCCCTTAATTTGATGATGACGTAATAAACAGACAGTTACACAGGCTGAGGACACGGGCATGTCCCAAGCCACACGGGGTCTGTGACCACACAGCTTAACCACACGGGCATGTGATCCTGTTTTGAAGAAAATTTTTCTAAATGTTATGAAAGTTCCAGAAGTTCTCGATTTAGTCCCGACCAATCCCAGTGTATGTTTTGGGCCTCGTGAGCCCGTATAAGGGACGTTAAGCATATGAATGATAAGTTTCAAATTGGGATGGAAATTCATGACTCAGTTTTTTATGATTAAGCCAGTTTATGTTCGATAATGCCTCGTACCCTGTTCTGGCGTCAGATACTGGTAAGAGGTGTTACAGTCCCAAAAAACATGCCTGTGTGGGATCCCTAAATCCCCAAATCAGCTAGACGGTCGTGTTACTCAAAATCTAAAATCCCTAATTCCAAATCTCACACGCCTGTGTGCCTAAGGGGCACAGCTGTGTGAAAATCAACAACTTTCCCTAAATTAGCCACACAGTCCTATGGCACCTAATTTGGCGCAAAACCCTAATTCACAAATCCACACGGCCGTGTGCCACCACACACGCCCGTGTTTTTTCATTGGGGAGGCCACAAAACCACCCCAAAATAACCCCGAAATCACCGTTTCAGCCACCAGAATCATCCCTAATCTTTGTCCTATCAACATACATCCAAAAAGTGACGATTCCTATCACTTTCATTGACTAAAAACCCAAAATCAAAGGGTTAGCCTACAGTCAAGAAAGCCGAACAGAGAGTTTGCAAGTTAAAAGAAAAGTAGAAAAGATAGAATTGAATCCCACACCTATTTGCAATCAAAAAAGACGACAGAGGCGCGAGATTTCTGAATAACCAATAATCTGTTTTCGTAAGGCATGGTCCAATCATTGATCCCAAAAATTTCTAAAGAAAAAAAAGAAAAAGAAAAACCAGAGAGGGAGAGGGAGAACGTATAACTCAAAAATAAAATAAAATAAAATAAAATAAAACTTGTTAAAATAATAATAACAATAATTCAATAAATAATAATAAAAAATATTATTATTAACCAAAAGCAAAACCAACTAATAAGATTCTCTTAAAATGCGCTCCGAAGGGCTCGAACCCAGAACCTTGAACTTAACTAACACTTACACCACCACTAGACCCGCAGGCCCATTTTTGTCACTAAAGTGCACAACTACTCACATAAGTACAGCCTCCTCTCTGACCCTATGCTTAACATCCCAAAACTTCTAGGCCTAAAATTTGGGGCGTTACAATTCACCCCTCATTAAAGAAATTTCGTCCTTGAATTTTCCAACTATCAGAATAGTTATGAATAACGAACTATACCACTACATTTTCGCTGCACACTCTAATCCCCAAACAGCTACCACATTTTAACTTGTACTTAAGACCTCTCACACACCCAGAACACTTAACCACTGAAGTAGATACACAGTTGTACACACACAATTTCTATGCTAAAAAAAACACATCCAAACATTTTCAAACATACCTGATGTAAAACGTCAAGGACAATCTTGAACTTGATGCTCCTTAGACCCACATCTGAGACACGATCCTAACTTCCTCCAACAGTCACTCGAATGACACCTTTACAATGCTCGCAAGACGGTATGCTCGTGCAACTACCGACACTATTTTACTATTACTCAAATGTGTCCTTGCAAGCTTCGCAGAACGAGGCTCCAGCCTTGGAGAACTGTGATCTCTCTTCTTCCCACAATCCACACATCTAACTTGAAGCGCTTCACTATTCTCCCTTATCCTAGCCTCAAACACTTCTTATAGCACTTCCCTCACTAACTGGGTCAGTGCCTCAGTACCAACTTTTGAGTTATCGCTACCCAGAGTCGGAAAACTCACATTGACCACTAGCTCTTAATAGTCTCACACCTCGAAGAAGTAAGTGACTCCTCTCAATCCTGCTTACCCTTAGAATCCATATCAGTCTTGTGCCTAACTTGGGATATTTACGCTTTCAGGAAGCAACATAGAATAAGTACAAAATCTAAATTTCAAGTAACACAGTTTCGAATGTCTACCTGGACCAGCATCAGAGTCTTAAACAGTTCATTTTGGTAAACTATTTTGAAAACACAAACCATTTCAACCTTTCGCGGTATAGTTTTTAAATGTTTTTCAAAATCAGTTCACAAACGCCCAAGTAGTAAACACAAGCTGAGTTTTTGCAAACTCAACTCTGATACCACTAATTATAACACCTCATACCCAACCTAGGAGTTGTGGTTGAATTCGAAATGCTACATTGATCACCGAAGTGATCGTGAAAAAATTTTACAAATCAAGTCATTTTTAATCCCTTTTTCCAAATCATATATTCTATTATTAGTCCAAATTCATATCAACATTTAGCAGAAATTGTACCCCAATCTTATAAAACTTTACAGTTCAACTTATACCAAATAGAAAATAAAATCAAAATAAAATTTATTGTTCATTTTCTCCTAAACTGTCTGTGACCTCCCCATACTGAGCTTATCAACAGAATCCAGAACTGCACCTAAAAGGGGAAAATAGAAGAAAGGGTGAGCTACTCAAGCTCAGTGTGAGATTAAACAATTCTAGTACAGAAACAGAAATAGAGAACCAGAAGTAGTTCGGAAACATAACATACTTACAGACAGATGAAAGTTGAGCATAATCACTAAAAACACTTTCAATCATACACTATATGTAATTTTCAGTCATATGGGTGAATCAAACACACCCAGTCTTACGTACTATTCAGACACAGTAGCAGTATTAAGTCTCAACAATCATAGTAATGATAATTCTCAAACAGTTAGATAGTTACAGTTCAGAGACTATAGAATTCACATAAATACAAGCACTTCCAGTTGAATAGTCAGTGAATATTTCAGTTGATCAGTCAATCAATTATTTCAGTCAAACAAAAAATAAGATGTATATGAATGCAATGAGTTAAGAGAAACAACCCACCCATCCAACTATAACATCCCAAAGTAGGGCCTAGTCAAAATAGTGGTTTGGGACCACAAATCCAACGTTAAAATATTGATTTTATGATTGATATGAGCTTTAGAATATGAATATATGCATGGGTTAAAGTTTCATGAAGAAATTCTAAGTATAAGGTGTTCAATTGGAAATTAGGGACCAAATTGAATAAGTTGCAAAGATTCTATTTTAGAAGCAATTTGTATGAAATTGCTTTGGATTATTAATTTGGAAGTCTTAAAGAGCAATTTACCCAATTTCTAAGTTTTTGGACAAAATGGGCTTGTATGGAAAAATTTGAAGGAAAGGCATTAAGGGCATTTTGGTCATTTGGTTTATAAATGAAATAAAATGGGAAAATAAGCCAAAAATCAGCTCATTCTCTCCATGTTGCTACCAAAAATTAGGGTTCTCCATAGCTCGGGTTTTCAAGCTTTCCAAGCTCAATAATAAGTGCTCATAAGCCCTATTTTTTAATGTTCTTCGTATTTTTGAAATCCCGGTAACTTGCTCTCTCTTTTTCTACCCAAATTTCATGCTAGGGTTCATGTTTAGAAACTACCCATGCATGAGAAGCTTATGTTTTGATGATTTATGAAAGGATATGAGAGTTTAAAGGATGGTAAACAACTTTTACTAAGTAGATTTTCATGAAAAGGGCTGTAAGAACTATTTCGTAAAAATTGTAGAACAGGGTAGAAAAATGTGAAAGGAAGGAAAATGTGGGCTGTTATGAGCATGAAAATTTTTGGCTAGGCTTGGGTAACTAAGAAATCCCATACATTGTATTATTCGAGCCTAGGGACTAAATTGCAAATATATGAAAGTATAGGGGTAAAATAATAATTCTACCCAATTATGAATTTGGGTCGTTTTGAGTAATGTATGTATTAAACAAACTAAATTTGGTATTATAGATCAAGAGAATCAAGATACGGGCCTTGATTGGGGAAACAACAAGGTTTACGAGGTTTAGGCTCGATTTCTAATATTTGTACTGAGGTAAGTACATATGAAAATAAATACATTAATTTTTGTTATTAAATGATTTATTGATATTTGTATGCTTAATATGCTTATTTGGCTATGTTGATAATATAACATGTTTTGATGCTTTGCTATATGATTATGAGATGTTGGCCATGTGAAAGAAACCATTTATGCGAGTACGTTCGGTAAAGGTTTGGAAGTCTAAAATCTCGTTTGAACCTTAGGAATAGTTGAGGATACTAGTGGCTTGTCACTATGATAGTCATATGTGTTATGAGCTCATTTAAAATGTGATACATGCTAGGGTCAGGGTGCTGGGTATCCTGAGTTGTGTTCGGATACTCTCTTAGCTGTTGGAGTAGCCCCGTTGAGAGCGGCATGTGATTCTGTGATATAAGGCACTACGGTGCACTTTCTATGCATTTTTTCTATGTGTCTAAATCATATTCCAAGTGTTCAATGGGTAACGCAATATGAATTCCGAAAGTAAAATTTAAGTAAGCCATATGTGTACAAGATGGCACAGCTATGTACTAAAACCCACTGAGGACTTAGTATATGATGATTCATAACAGATAAGTAATTATGCATAGATTATTAATAATTTAAAAAATATAGATTATTTATATGTGTACCTAGTAAGCTTTATAGCTTACCCTCCTCTCTTTTCCCTTCTCTTTAGATAAGTCAAACTAGCTCGAAGGATCGGGAGACGTCAGAGCTTGGATCACACTATCTTCAAGAAATTTGGGTATAAAAGGGTTCAATTATTTTGGTCATGGCATGCATAGGAAACTTGCCTATTTTGTGTATATGTGTCATGTTGAAGTAGCCAAGTGTAATGGCTCATTTGGGCATTGATTATTTTGTATGTGGCCATGTGATTTGGTCCATATTAATGATTGGGATGTATCCCTATGTTTAACTTTACATTCATACTAAGATGTGTATGTGTTGGTTTGATGGATGACTATTTATTTGCTAGTATGTGGTTGCATGATTTAGCACTCATACTAGATTGATAATAAGGAATATGGTAAACCATGAAATCGGTGTGGAATGACTAAAAGATAAAGTTGTGTGAATACTAATGGACTAGTATGAAAAGAGGTCATAGTGATGTTATAATGTTGCTTGTTTAAGTGTCCAAATATATCATGGGATATGCCATTGAACATACAGAAGTGTATGATTGTTTAAAGGTGACCAATGGCTTGGAGAGTAACCTCCAAATGGTCTACACGGGTAGACACACGAGCATGTGTCTAGGCCGTGTGTGACACACGGTTAGCACCATGGGCGTGTCATTCAGCCGTGTGTCCCCTATACCTTGAATTTTGGGTTAATATGCATGGTAATAAACACACGACTAGAGACATAGTCGTGTGTCTCAACCGTGTGGAGGACATGGCCTCTGGCCACGGGCGTGTGCTTGGTCATGTGCCTCACATTTGTACTATGACATCATAAACAGAATGCTCGCCAAAATCACACGGGTCACCACATGGGCGTGTCCCAGGCTGTGCAAGGAACACGGGCCAAGGACAGGGCGTGTGCTCAGTCGTGTGAAAACCCTGTAGGTTCGAATTGGAAAGTAAATCCAATACTTCCACACGGGTGTGGGACATGGGCGTATTCCCAAGCACACAGGCGTGTGCATTGTCTCCATACGGGCGTGTGAGCTTTAACTTAAAAAATTTCTTATAATTTTTGTGAGTTCTAAGTTTAGCCCTGAACCGCTAATGATGTATGTTTTGGGCTTTGTAGGTCCATAATTGGGGTAAATTGACTTTAATTGATTGGTTTTAGTTTGAATGAAATTTTATGGCCCAGTTCTGTATGTTTGGTTCTACTTAAGTTTGGTAATGCCTCGTACCCTGCCCCCGCATCAGATACAGGTAAGGGGTGTTACATTTATTGGTATCAGAGCTACGGTTTAGTCGATTCTTGGACTACGTAGCATGTCTCTGTGTCTAGCTATACATGCCATGCGTAAATTGTGATAGTGTGACAACTCCTGATGATATTAAATTGTGTTTTTCATATATTAATAGACCCTGACTGAGGTATGGCAGATGACGTAGAAAGCAATACACCAACCCCCGCTCAAGGGATGGTTCTTGAAGAAAGTAGACCCGTAATTGTGAGCCAATGGGGAGGCTAGAGAGGTCTTCTTCCAAATGATGGATGATTGGTATGCTCAGTTCGTCCCTGCAAACCCAGTCACTCAGATGCAACCTCCTCCACCCCTTCTGAACCCTCAGCCTGTACCCATGATACCCGAGGTATAGATTTTATGAGATTTTCTAAAACTTTTGTGGATAATATTCGGAACAAGGAGCCGAGGATTTTAGATCTAACACTGAGGATGATGTTGAGAGAGCCGAGTTTTGGCTCGAGAATTCTATTCAGGTGTTCGATGAACTGTCTTGTACACCTGAAAAGTGTTTGAAGTGTGCTATTTCGTTGTTGGGGATGATTCCTACCATTGGTGGAAGACTTTGATTTCAGTTGTGCCTAAGGAGGCAGTTACTTGTGTAACACCCCAAACCCGGCCGAGACATTATTGCCAGATCTGACGTGTCACATGGACTTACGACTGAGTATGCATTCGTTGGTTTAAGTGATTGGGGTGGTCTTTGTAAAAACAGTGGCTGAATGAAAAGCCGGTTTATCAATCTTTAGGCTATCCATTTGTTGTGGTTGTTGAGTCTTGGAAAATGTTCATTAATTTTGAAAACCCGCGCAGCCTAACACTAGTAGTTTCGACATAGTATAAATATAATCAGAAAATAAAACCATAGCGAAAAAAGAAATTTAAATAGCGGCCTTATTACAACTTAAAACCCAAAATTAAATAAGAATATAAAATAATAAAAATAAACTAACTTAGAAAAACCAACTTTACAGATGATGTGGCCACTCCGAATCCCTCACAGCTCCAAGCCCACTATGGTTGGGGATTTCCTGCAGAGATGAAAATAAAGGGTGAGTTCGGTAAACTCAGTGTGTAACATAACCCAACCATAGCCCAAAATAGATCAAACCTCAGAGTCAGACTTATCTGGGCCTTGGCCCAGTACAAATATCAGAATGAAACCCATAGGCCCATAGCACATACAGAACAAATATATCATGAATGCAGAAATCCCAACCCAGAGCCATCCATAACACCCCCGTACCAGCCTTACACCATGTGGGGAGACTACTCGACCCACCCAACCATTACACACCACAGAAATTGTAGCGAGGCTGCCAGATATTGTGACAAAGTCACCAGATATAGATATTGCGGCTAGGCCACCAGAACAGATATATATATATATATATGTGGCAAAGCCACCAGATTGCAGTGAGGCTGTCAGATATTGTGACGAAGTCACCAGAACAGATATATGTGGCGAGGCCACCAGATTGCAGCAAGGCTGCCAGAACGCTTCCTCCATCAATATAAACCCATGTCCCATGCAACAGAAATAATATGTCATGGCATACGTATACAGAAAGAGAACATCATGCTTTTTAGAAAAAATATAACCTTAGGGGTAAAATCGTAATTTTGCATGCATAGGGTATTTCAGTAATTATTACCTATTGCTAAGGTTTCATGCTCATTCTAACGTTTACCAAGTAATCAGAAGTACTTAACTCGTCTTTTTACCAAAGTGGGCCCGTTGGCCCATTAGCCCGTTTTCGGCCCATTAAGCCCAAAAATACTGTTGTGCACGAAAATGCACACTCTGCACTCTAATCATCCAAAAGCACCATATTTATTAACAACTGTCTCACGAGTGCTTGCACGCTCGCTAGTTCACAAAATACCGACGTTTCGGTATTTCGGCTTTTATCGATTCAGTCTAAGGGAGGGTATCGTTTACACACCTGGTTGATGACGATTGATGACGATATCTCCCACGCGATAATCCTACAATCGATCACTAACACATTAGACTTACAAATTAATGATAACTAACATAAATCCATGTCAACTAACCCAATCATCACACAAGTTAGTCATTTACGCACGAGGGGCAAAATAGTCATTTAACACCCTAGGGGCAAAATGGTAAATTTACCCCACAAGGGTATCTTGGTAATTCTACCCTACAGGGGTATTTCAGTATTTCTACCCTACAAGGGTATTTCGGTAATTCTATCCTACAGGGGTATTTCAGTAATTCTACCCTACAAGGGTATTTCAATAATTCTACCCTATAGGGGTATTTCAATAATTCTACAACTTATCCACTTAGGCCTACGGACCCATTGGGACCACATGGCCCATTTCAGCCCATCGCGGCCCGAAATAGCCGTCCTACTACTACAGTAATGAGAAATACACACCTGTTAGGAGACTGCAGTTAATCCTCGCTCCAAACACTCTTAGCTGACGCCTAACCCAAACGAACACGTCACAAAGCGAAAGGGATCAGCCAAGAAGGGTATGCCTACTCTCCTCATGGTTTACTCTATTTAAAGCCAGCTCTCCATCTACTCTTATGTTAGCTTCTCGATGTGGGATCCCTCCATCACTAGAGTTTAAAACCAACACCAACTCTTGCCGTCCCAACATAGCAAAATAATCAATCTTTGCGTGCCAAGGGATTCGAACCAAAGTCCTACCACATGCCAACTCACGCCACCACCACTAGGCCATCAACTCATTTGGGTCATAAATCCAAAATATTAAACTTTAAAGCGCACCTACTTGCTTCCAGATTTATTGAAAAGAAAAACCAAAATATATTGCAAGAGCCAAGACTTGAACTTGGACCCCTTGCTTCCTCTATGGTGTCACTTCCTTGCCCCCTAAGTGGCGCCACCTTATCGCTACACCACACTCCTTTTTGTGTCATCTTTCAACCCTTTACTCTTAAAAGCCCAAACGCCAATTGCATCACCTGTTCATAAAATTAAAATTTCGAAGACTACCATGGATTAAACTTAAGTTTAGGCCTTACAAAGGCCCACTAACCTACTAAAATATATATAGAACACACACAAATTTTAAAAATCACAGAAACACAGAAAACCCAAAAATTGGGGCGTTATAACTCTACCTTCCTTAAAGAAATTTCATCCTCAAAATTTTACCTGAATCAAACAGATGAGGATATTGCTGACGCATCGCCACTTCTGGCTCCCAAGTAGCTTCCTCTCTGCCATGATTTCCTCCTCAAAATCTTAACAACTCGATCCAAAATCTGCATAGGCTCTTCCTTAAGAGTCAAGTCTGTTTGGACCTCGATCTCTGCAACTGGCACAACATGAGTAGGGTCAGAATAATACCACCTTAACATGGAGACGTGAAAGACATCATGAATCCTATCCAACTCTGGAGGTAGCTCCAATTGATAAGCCATTGGACCCACTCGCTTAAGAATCTGATAAGGCCCAATGAACCGCGGACTTAACTTGCCTTTCCTCCCAAACCTTAATATTGTCTTCCAAGGTGAAACCTTCAAGAAACCATATCACCCACAGAGTACTCAATTTCCTTGCGCTTCAAATCAGCATATGACTTCTGTCTATCAGATGCTTTCTTCAAATCTCTAATCAACTTGACCTTATCCTCAGTATCTGCCACCAACTCAGGTCCAAGAACCTATTGTTCACCCAACTCGGTCCAACAACTAGGTGTACAACATCTTCGCCCATACAGTGCTTCATAAGGAGCCATTCGAATAGTTGCCTGATAACTGTTGTTGTATGCAAACTCTGCCAATAGTAAGTAATCTTCCCAACTGCCTCGAAAGTCGATAACGCATCCCCTCAACATGTCTTCCAGAATCTGAATAACCTTTTCTAACTGACCATCAGTCTGAGGATGAAAGGCTGTACTAAGGTTCAACCGCGTTCCCAACGCCTCATGCAACTTTTGCCAAAACTGAGATGTGAATCTAAGATCTCGATCAGAAATAATCGACACTGGCACTCCGTGAAGTCGCACTATTTCCGTCACATACAATTTGGCTAACTTCTGAAGTAAATGATCAGTGCGGACATGTATGAAATGAGAAAATTTGGTCAACCTATCCACAATTACCCAAATCGAGTCCTTCTTCGACGGTGTCAAGGGTAACCTACTCACAAAATCTATGGTTACCCTCTCCCACTTCCAAAGTGGTACTTTCACTGGCTGCAAAAGTCTGGAAGGTAATTGATGTCTAGGTTTCATTTGCTAACAAGTCAGACATTTTCCCACAACTTCCGTTACCTCTCGCTTCAATCCAGGCCACCAATACAACTCCTTTAAGTCGTGATACATTTTACTCCCTCCAGGATGCATAGCACATAGACCTCCATAAGCTTCTTTCAGAATTTCTTGCCTCAAGTCAGAGTCCTTCGGAATACAAACTCTACCTCGGTAACACAGAACTCTCTCACTGTTCAATCTGAACTCAGAAGCATCCCCATTATTAACCTGCCGGAATTGAGAAACCAGGGACTCATCCCTCGACTGTTTTTCCTTAATCTCATCCACCCAGGTCGGCCTAACTTGCAGTTCTGCTAACAGACTACCGTCGTTATACAGACACAAACGAGCAAACATGGCTCTCAGATCAGATACAGTTCTATGACTTAGGGCATCAGCCACCACATTAGCTTTGCCTGGGTGATACTTAATCGCACAGTCATAATCCTTAAGAAACTCTATCCATCTCCGCTGCCTAAGGTTCAGCTCCTTCTGAGCCAGCAAGTACTTAAGACTCTTATGACCTGTGTATATAAAACACCTTTCTCCGTACAGGTAATGTCTCCAAATCTTAAGTGCAAAGATTACCGCTGCCAACTCCAGATCATGAGTAGGATAGTTAAGTTCATGTGGTTTAAGCTGTCGCGATGCATAAGCAACCACTTTACCTTCTTGCATCAGCACAGAGCCCAACCCAAAATGTGATGCATCACTGCATATGGTAAAATCTTTTCCAGACTCCGGCTGAATTAGTACAGGTACCTCGGTCAAAACTTTCTTCAGCTTCTCAAAAGATTCCTGTTGTTTCTCAGTCCAAACAAACGGTACTCCCTTCCTTATAAGATTTGTCAAAGGCGCTGCCATCACAAAAAATCCTTCCACAAACCTTCTATAGTACCCAGCTAAACCTAGAAAACTTCGAATTTCTGACACTGACCTCGGTGGCTTCTATTCCAGAATCGCTTCAATCTTTCGAGGGTCCACCTTGATCCCTTTAGCAGAGATAACATGCCCCAAGAAAGTTACCTCTCTCAACCAGAACTCCCACTTACTGAATTTCGCCTAAAGCTCCTTCTCCCTCAGCACTTGCAGCACAATACGAAGATGCTCATCATGCTTCTCCTCAGTTTCAGAATAAACCAGAATATTATCGATAAAGACGACCACGAATCGATCCAAGTATGGTTGGAACACTCGATTCATCAGATCCATAAATGTAGCAGGTGCGTTCGTCAACCCAAATGGCATAACCAAGAACTCATAGTGACCATACCGAGTTCTGAATGCCGTCTTGTGAATATCCACCTCCTTAACCCTCAACTGATGATACCCAGATCGAAGGTCAATCTTGGAAAATACTAAAGCTCCTCTAAGTTGGTCAAAAAAATCATCGATTCTCAGTAGTGGGTACTTGTTCTTAATCATCAGTTTGTTCAACTACCGATAATCGATGCACATCAACATTGACCCATCTTTCTTCTTTACGAACAACACTGGTGCTCCCCACGGAAGCACACTTGGTCTAATGAAGCCTCTATCCAATAACTCTTGAATTTGGGCTTTCAGCTCCACCAACTCCTTCGGTGCCATCCTATAAGGTGCAATGGACACCGGTACCGTTCCAGGCAACAAGTCGATTCCAAACTCAACCTCTCGGTTCAGGGGCAAACCCGAAAGTTCCTCTGGAAAAACATCTTGAAAATCCTTGACGGTTCTAACTTTATCCACTTTCAAATCCTCAGTTTTCAATTGGCTTACAAATGCCAAATAAGCCTCACATCCCTTTCGAATCCACTTCTCGACTCTTAATGCCGACACCACATTAGACAGATAATCCCTAAGCTCGCCTATCACCAAAACCTCCTCATCCTTTTTGGTCTTTAACATCATTCGCTTAGCAGCACAATCCAGAGTAGCCCTATGCTTAACAAGCCAATCCATTCCCAAAATGAGATCGAATTCTCTGAAAGGTAGCTCCATCAGATCTCCCTTGGACCAGGTTCAGAAATTCTTTCCGGCGAGCGTCCACGTAATTAGCCCCACATACTTTCCTTTGAAGGCTATCTTAAACAGCTCCCAAGTCACACTGTCAGTAGGAGTTCCATCTCTCACCGTGAGCCACCACTGATAAGCCTCAACCCTGAGTAACGATATGGCTCCCTTCAGCTTCTGCTCCACAAAGCAGTCCAGATCATCCATAATCCGCTCGGCTTCTAACCAATACCCAGCCACATTCAGAACTACACCAGATACGCCTCTAAATGTCTCTGCTCCATTGGCCCGGAGCTGCTCAAAAATAGACCCCCGAATTCCGTTTCCTATACTTACCCCAACAACCCTTTCCAAAATTTGGAGCATTGCCTGGGACAGAGCGTCGTCCCCGGCACCTCGATCATGAGACGCTACCTCTGTTACCAGTGGTACCGATGCATTTGCTGTCGGCACATGTCCTGAAGACGAAGATTCAGCCTGAGCATTACCTTGGCCACGTCCATGGCATCTTCCACGAGCTGCTCGTGTACTCATTTCGTATTATCTAATTAAGAATTTTATGAATCAGTTTAATATTTCAGTGTTTATTATAGATGTCTTATGAATAACAGTAATTCAGAGTTTGAGTTTGTTTCCTTTTGCGGTAGCCTAGCTACAGTCTCAGTCTACTTATCAGAGTTCCTATAGTTCCAGTGTTACCCTAACAAAAGTACCACGATAAGGTTTTATACAAGCATATAACAGATATTTCAGAAACAATCAAAAAGGCTCAGAAAACTTACAGACTTGGGCCGGAGATTCGGTGTACCACCTTCTAGAAAAAAAAATCTAATTTTAGAAAATCGATTTTAATCTTTAAAACCATCTATTTGTAAAGAGAAAATATTCGAAACATTCTCGAAAACAATTTAAAATCAAGTTTCAAAAAAAAATGATTTTCGAAAACCTTTATTCGGTGTTTCTTTACAAACTCCCGTTTTTAAACCCGTTCCACAACCGAGCTGTTGCAACTTGGCTCTGATACCACTAAATGTAATACCCCAAACCCAGCCCAAACGTTACTGCCAAATTCGACGTGTCACATGGACTTACAACTTAGTATGCATTCGTTGGTTTAAGTGATTGGGGTGGTTTTCGTAAAAACAGCGGTTGAATGAAAAGTTGGTTTATCAATCTTTAGGCTATCCATTTGTTGTGCTTGTTGAGTCTTGGAAAATATTCATTAATTTTGAAAACCCGCGCAGCCTAACACTAGCAGTTTTGACATAATATAAATATAATCAGAAAATTAAGCCATAGCGGGAAAAGAAATTTAAATAGCGGCCTTATTACAACTTAAAACCCAAAATTAAATCAGAATATAAAATAAAAAAATAAACTAACTTAGAAAAACCAACTTTGCAGATGATGTGGCCACTCCGAATCCCTCACAGCTCCAAGCCCACTATGGTTGGGGATTTCCTGCAGAGATGAAAATAAAGGGTGAGTTCGGTAAACTCAGTGTGTAACATAACCCAACCATAGCCCTAAACAGATTAAACCTCAGAGTCAGACTTATCTGGGCCTTGGCCCAGTACAGATATCAGAATGAAACCCATAGGCCCATAGCACATACTGAACAAATATATCATGAATGCAGAAATCCCAACCCAAGCCATCCATAACACCCCCATACAAGCCTTACACCATGTGGGGAGACTACTCGACCCACCCAACCGCTACACACCACAGAAATTGCAGCGAGGCTGCCAGATATTGTGACGAAGTCACCAGATACAGATATTGTGGCTAGGCCACCAGAACAGATATATATATATATGTGGCGAAACCACCAGATTGCAGCGAGGCTGCCAGATATTTTGACGAAGTCACCAGAACAAATATATGTGGCGAGGCCACCAGATTACAGCGAGGCTGCCAGAATGCTTCCTCCATCAATATAAACCCATGTCCCATGCAACGGAAATAATATGTCATGGCATATGTATACAGAAACAGAACATCATGCTTTTCAAAAAAAATATAACCCTAGGGGTAAAATCGTAATTTTGCATGCATAAGGGTATTTCAGTAATTATTACCTATTGCTAAGGTTTCATGATCATTCTAACGTTTACCAAGTAATCAGAAGGACTTACCTCATCTTTTTACCAAAGTGGGCCCGTTGGCCAATTGGCCCATTTTCGGCCCCTTAAGCCCAAAAATACCGTTGTGCACGACAATGCACACTCTGCACTCTAATCATCCAAATGCCCCATATTCATTAACAACTGTGTCATGAGCGCTCGCACGTTCGCAAGTTCACAAAATACCAACGTTTCGATATTTCGGCTTTTACCGATTCAGTCTAAGGGAGGGTGTCGTTTACACACCTGGTTGATGATGATTGATGACGATATCTTCCACGCGATAATCCTACAATCGATCACTAACACATTAGACTTACAAATTAACGATAACTAACATAAATCCCCGTCAACTAACCCAATCATCACACAAGTTACTCATTTATGCACGAGGGGCAAAATAGTCATTTAACACCCTAGGGACAAAATGGTAATTTTACCCCACAAGGGTATCTCAGTAATTTTACCCTACAGGGGTATTTTGGTAATTCTATCCTACAAGGGTATTTCGGTAATTCTATCCTACAGGGGTATTTCAATAATTCTACCCTACAGGGGTATTTCGATAATTCTACAACTTATCCACATGGACCTACGGACCCATTGAGACCACATGGCCCATTTCAGCCCATCGCGGCCCCAAATAATCATCCTACTACTATAGTAATGAGAAATACACACCTGCTAGGAGACTGCAGTTAATCCGCGCTCCAAGCACTCTTAGTTCACGCCCAACCCAAACGAACACGTCACAAAGCGAAAGGGATCAGCCAAGAAGGGTATGCCTACTCTCCTAATGGTTTACTCTATTTAAAGCCAGTTCTCCATCTACTCTTATGTTAGCTTTCCGATGTGGGATCCCTCCATCACTAGAGTTTAAAACCAACACCAACTCTTGACGTCCCAACATAGCAAAATAATCAACCTTTGCGTGCCAAGGGATTCGAACCAAAGTCCTCTCACATGCCAACTCACGCCACCACCACTAGGCCATCAACACATTTGTGTCATAAATCCAACACATTAAACTTTAAAACGCACTTACTTGCTTCCAGATTTATTGAAAAGAAAAACCAAAATATATTGCAAGAGCCAAGACTTGAGCCTTGGACCCCTTGCTTCCTCTATGGCATCACTTCCTTGTCCCCTAAGTGGCGCCACCTTGCCACTACACCACACTCCTTTTGTTTCATCTTTTACCCCTTTACTCTTAAAAGCCCAAACGCCAATTACATCACTTGTTCATAAAATTAAAATTTCGAAGACTACCACGGATTTAACTTAAGTTTGGGCCTTCCAATGGCCCACTAACCTACGAAAATATATATATTAACCAACCAGAGCACACACAAATTTTAAAAATCACAGAAATATAGAAAACTCAAAAATTGGGGCATTACAACTTGGGACTTCTTTTTGGAGGAATTCCGAAAGAAGTATATTAGCGAGAGGTTTATTGACCAAAAACGTAAGGAATACCTTGAACTTAAGCAGGGTCGCATGTTGGTTATGAATATGAGTGAGAGTTCATCCGGCTTAGTAATTATGCCTGAGTGTGTGTGCCCACTGAGGCTAAGATGTGCAGGAGGTTTGAAGACGGACTTAATGAGGATATCAGGGTGTTAGTGGGCATCCTTGAACAAAAGGAATTTGTTGTTCTCATTGAACGGGCATGTAAGGCTGAAGAATTGACAATGGAGAAAAAGAAAGCTGAGTTAGAAGCTAGAGATATGCGAAAGAGAATGGTGAGCAGATCGGCCCCAACTCAGTCTAAGAAATCTAAAAATGTGTATTCTCGTTCTTATGCATCGACAGGACGCTCCCATGGAAATCGTAAAAAGCAAAGTTCGGGTTTCCATACTCAGGCTACATCTGTAGCTAGCGTAAGAGACGCTAAACCTTATCGACCCGAGTGTGAATATTGTGAAAAACGTCATCCGAGCTCATGTAGGAGGAATGATGGGACGTGTTATAGATGTGGTTCTCAAGACCACTTTATTAAGGATTATCTCGAGACAAATGAGAAATTTTAGAATGCAAGACAGAGTGGTTTGGGTTCAAAGGTAAGACCCCCGAAAAGTGCCGGTACTGGAGCTGGCAGCAAAATTATGACACGAGAGACGGCAGTACGATCTGAGGCTAGGGCTCCGGTTAGAGCCTATGCCATATAAGCATTGAAGAAGCATCATCGTCTGACGTAATCACTGGTACATTTTCTCTTTATGACACTGTTGTTATTGCTTTCATAGATCCATGATCTACACATTCGTATGCATGCATGAAATTGACATCTATCTTGAATTTACCCGTGGAGTCTACAGAAATTGTGATTAGAGTGTCAAACCCGTTAGGCAAACATGTCTTAGTCGATAAAGTATGCAAGAAATCCCCTTTGATAATTAGAGGCCTTTGTTTTTCGGCTGACTTGATGTTGTTTCCGTTTGATGAATTCGATGTTATTTTGGGTATGGATTGGTTGACACTTCATGGTGCTATAGTAGATTGTAAATGGAAAGTTATGGAATTGAGACATGACAATGGTAAAGCCCTTCGAGTCGAATCAGATGAATTTAGTGGTTTGCCAATCATAATTTCTTTGATGACCGCTCAGAAATGTATGAGAAAAGGATATGAAGCATATTTGGCTTATGTGTTGAATACAAAGGAACCTGAGTTGAAAGTCGAATCAGTGCCTGTTGTATGTGAGTTTGCGGATGTGTTCCTGGAAGAATTGCTAGGTTTACCCCGGGTTAGGGAAGTTGAATTTGGTATTGAGTTAATGCCAGGGACTGCACCTATCTCTATCGCTCTGTATAGGATGGCTTCAACAAAGTTAAGGGAATTAAAGTCACAGTTGCAAGAATTGGTTGACAAAGGCTTTACAAGACCCAGTTTCTCACCTTGGGGTGCTCTCGTGTTACTCGTAACGAAGAAGGATGGTTCCATGAGATTATGCATTGATTACTGGTAACTCAATAAGTTAACAGTTAAGAACAAATATCCATTTCCAAGAATTGATGATTTATTCAATCAACTAAAAGAAGCAACATGGTTTTCCAAGACATACTTGAGGTCCGGCTATTACCAGCTGCTAGTTAAGGAGACAAATGTACCTCAGACTGCTTTTAGAACAAGGTATGGTCACTACGAATTCCTTGTTATGCCTTTTGGATTGACGAATGCTCCGGCTGTGTTTATGGATTCGATGAATAGAATATTTCATCCATACTTGGATAAGTTTGCTGTAGTGTTCATAGATGACATTTTAATTTACTCTAGAGATGAGACAGAACATGTCGAACATCTGAGGATCATTTTGCAAACTTTGAGGGATAAGCAATTATATGTCAAGTTCAGTAAAAGTGAGTTTTGGCTCCAGGAAGTTGGATTCTTAGGCCACATTGTTTCCAGTGATGGTATTCAGGTTGATCCTAGTAAAATTTCTACCATTGTTGAATGGAAGCCTCCAAGGAATGTAACAAAGTTAGGAGCTTTTTGGGCTTAGCTGGTTATTACCAAAGGTTTGTAAAAGAATTTTCTATGATAGCCACTCCTATGACGAGACTGCTGTTAAAAGGATGTTAAGTTTGAGTGGACAGAAAAGTGCCAACAAAGCTTTGAAAAGTTGAAAATGCTATTGATAGAAGCGCTAGTGCTAGTATAACCGAAACCAAGGAAAGAATTCGTAATCTACAGTGATGCATCCTTGAATGGACTAGGATGTGTGCTTATGCAAGAAGGAAAAGTTGTAGTTTATGCTTCAAGACAGCTAAAACCTCATGAGAAGAATTATCCAACTCATGATTCGGAATTGGCCGCCATAGTCTTTGCCTTGAAGGCTTGGTGTCATTATTTGTTCAGGGAAAAATGCCATGTCTATACTGATCATAAGAGCCTCAAGTATTTGATGACTCAAAAAGATTTGAATTTAAGAAAATGAAGATGGTTGGAAATGTTAAAAGATTATGAGCTTATAATTGATTACCATCTGGGAAAGGTGAATGTGGTCGCTGACGCTTTGAGTAGGAAGTCTCTACTCGCTTTCAGGGCAATGAATACACATATGACCTTATATGATGATGGTTCCATTTTAGCTGAATTGAAAGCTAGACCGACTCTTCTTCGTCAGATTTGTGAAGCTTAGAAATCTGATGAAAAATTACAAGCTAGGAAAGTTCAGTGTGAATCAACTAGCGAACCCAACTTTCAAATTGACTCTGAAGGATGCTTGAGATTTCAGGGAAGAATCTGTGTTCCAAAGGATACCGAGTTGATCCAGACTATTTTACACAAGGCACATAACAGTCGTATGTCAATTCATCTGGGAAGTACGAAGATGTACAATGACTTGAAGAAAGTTTATTGGTGGAATGACAAGAAAAGAGATATCTCAGAATTCATAATAAGATGTTTGATTTGTCAATAGAATAAAGCTGAACATCAAGTACCCTCCAGTTTACTCCAGCCTATTGTGGTCCCTGAGTGGAAATAAGATCGGATCACTATGGATTTCATGACTGGGTTGCCAGTGACTCCAAGAAAGAGAGAAGCTATTTGGGTGATAGTTGATAGATTGACTAAATCGGCCCATTTCATATCGGGACGAATAGATTATTCTCTTGATAAGTTAGCTGATTTGTACATTTTAGAGGTTGTTAGACTTCATGGTTTGCCATTATCGATTATTTCGGATAGAGATCTGAGATTTATGTCACGATTTTGGAAAAAGTTACAAGCGGCTTTGGGAACGAAACTAAATTTTAGTACTACTTTCCACCCACAAACTGATGGACAATCCGAGAGAATAATTTAGACACTTGAAGATATGTTTAGATGTTGTGTTCTTGAGTTTCAAGGTAGTTGGGAAAATTATCTACCTTTGGTTGAATTTGCTTACAACAATAGTTATCAATCTAGTTTAAGGATGGCACCTTATGAGGCATTATACGGCCGAAAGTGTCAAACTGATTTGTATTGGATAGAGCTTAAGGAAAGTAAAATTTTTGGAGTTGATTTGATCAAAGAAACCGAGGATAAAGTTAAGGTGGTTCAAGATTGTTTGAAAGCAGCGTCGGATAGACAGAAATCATATGCGAATTTGAAAAGAAAAGAAATTGAGTATCAAGTGGGTGACAAAGTATTCTTGAAGGTATCACCCTGGAGAAAGGTTTTAAGCTTCGGTAGAAAAGGCAAATTAAGTCCTCGTTTTATTGGGCCTTATGAGATTACCGAGAGAATAGGACCTGCTGCCTATCGCTTAGCTCTGCCATCAGAGTTGTAAAGGATCCATGATGTGTTCTATGTATCCATGTTACATCGATATAGATAAGACCCCTCGAATGTGATTACCCCGATAGAGGTTGAAATTCAACCGGACATGACTTACGGTGAAAAACCGATTAAGATTTTGGCCAGGGAAGTTAAACAGCTGAGGAATAAAAGTATTGCCCTTGTGAAGGTATTATGGCATAGACATGGGGTTGAAGAAGCCACTTGGGAACCAGAAGAGACTATGAGAAGTCAATATCCGAACCTGTTTACTGGTAAGACTTTCGAGGACGAAAGTCCTTAAAGGGGAAAAATGTAACATCCCAAAATAGGGCCTAGTCGGAATAGTAGTTTTGGGACCACAAATTCGATGTTAAAATATTGATTTTATGATTGTTATGAGGTTTAGAATATGAATATATTTTGTTAAAGTTTCATGAAGAAATTTTAAGTATAAGGTGTCCAATTGGAAATTAGGGACCAAATTGAATAAGTTGCAAAAATTATGTTTTAGAAGCAATTTGTACAAAATTGCTTTGGATTATTAATTAGGAGGTCTTAAAGAGAAATTTTCCCAATTTCTAAGTTTTTGGACAAAAATGGGCTTGTATGGAAAAATTTGAAGGAAAGACATTAGGGGCATTTTGGTTATTTGGTTTTTAAATGAAATAAAATGGGAAAATAAGCCAAAAATCAGCTCATCTCTCCATGTTGCTGCCAAAAATTAGGGTTCTCCATAGCTAGGGTCTTCAAGCTTTTCAAGCTCAATAGCAATTACTCCCAAGCCCCGTTTATAATGTTCTTCGTATTTTTGAAATCTTGGTAACTTGCTCCCTCTTTTTCTACCTATATTTCATGCAAGGGTTCATGTTTCAAAATTTACCCATGCATGTTAAGCTTATGTTTTGATGATTTATGGAAGGATATGAGAGTTTAAAGGATGGTAAACAACTTTTACGAAGTAGATTTTCATGAAATGGGCTTTAAGGACAATTTTGTAAAAATTGTAGAAGAGGGTAGAAAAATGTGAAAGGGAGGAAAATGTGGGCTGTTATGAACATGAAAAAGTTCGGCTAGGCTTGGGTAACTAAGAAATCCCATACATTGTATTATTCAAGCCTAGGGACTAAATTGTTAATATATGAAAGTATAGGGGTAAAATAGTAATTTTACCCAAGTATGAATTTTGGGTCATTTTGAGTAATGTATGTATTAAACGAACTAAATTTGGTATTATAGATCAAGAGAATCAAGATATGGGCCTTGATTGGGGAAAAAACAAGGTTTACGAGGTTTAGGCTCGATTTCTAATATTTTGTACCGAGGAAAGTACATATGCAAATAAATACATTAATTATTGTTATTAAATGATTTATTGATATTTGTATGCTTAATATGCTTATTTGGTTATGTTGATAATATAACATGTTTTGATGCTTTGCTATATGATTATGAAACGTTGGCCATGTGAAAGAAACCATTTATGCGAGTATGTTCGGTAAAGGCCTGGAAGTCTAAAATCATGTTTGAACCTTAAGAATAGTTAAGGATACTAGTGACATGTCACTAGGATAATCATGTGTGTTATGAGCTCATTTAATATGTGATACATGCTAGGGTCCGGGTGCTGGGTATCCTGAGTTGTGTTCGGATACTCTTTAGCTCTTGGAGTAGCCCCGTTAAGAGCAACATGTGATTCTGTTATATGAGGCACTTCGGTGCACTTTCTGTCAGGTAGCCAAGGCTACGTTCAGGCACTTCTGTGCATATCTTCCGTGTGTCAGAATCATATTCCAAGTGTTCAATGGGCAACGGAATATGAATTTTGAAAGTAAAATTTAAGTAAGCGATATGTGTGCAAGATGGCACAGGTATGTAATAAAACCCTATGAGGACTTAGTATATGATGATATTATGAAAAGTATCATAACGGATAAGTATTTATACGTAGATTATCAATAATTGCAAAAATGTAGATTATTTGTATGTGTAATTACTAAGCTTTATAGCTTACCCTCCTCTCTTTTCCCTTCTCTTTAGATACGTCAAGCTACCTCAAAGGATCGGGATACGTCGGAGCTCGGATCATACTATTTTCAAGTAATTTAGGTATAGAAGGGTTCAATTATTTTGGTCATGGCCTGTATAGGAAACTTGTCTATTTTGTGTATATGTGTCATGTTGAAGTAGCCAAGTGAAATGGCTCATTTGGGCATTGCTTGTTTTTTATGTAGCCATGTGATTTGGTCCATATTAATGATTGGGATGTATCCCTAAGTTTATGTTTACATGTATACTAAGATGTATTTGTGTTGGTTTGATGGATGACTATTTATTTGCTAGTATGTGGTTGCATGATTTAGCACCCATAATGGATTGATAATAAGGAATATGGTGAACCACGAAATTGGTGTGGAATGACTAAAAGAGAAAGTTGTGTGAAAACTAATGGACTAGTACAAAAAGGGGTCATAGTGATGTTACAATGTTGAATGTTTAAGTGTCCAAATATATCATGGGATATGCCATTGAACATACAGAAGTGTATGACTGTTTAAGGGTGACCAATGCCTTGGAGAGTAGCCTCCAAATGGTCCACACGGGTAGACACATGGGCATGTGTCTAGGCCATGTGTGACACAATGTCAACCCCATTTCGTGTCATTGGGTCGTGTGTCCCTTGCACCTTGAACTTTAGGTTAACATGCATGGTAGTTAACACTCGGGCAGAGACACGGCCATGTGTCTCAACCGTGTGGAGGACAAGGCCTCTGGTCACGGGCGTGTGCTTGGCCATTTGCCTCACATTTGTATGGTGATGTGATAAACAGAGTGCTCGTTAAAATCACACGGGCTACAACATGGGCATGTCCCAGGCAATGTGCGGAACACGAACCAAGGACACGGGCGTGAGCTCAGCCATGTGAAAACCCCTGTAGGTTCGAATTGGAAAATAAATCCAATAATTCCGTACGGGTGTGGGACATGGGCGTGTCCCCAAGCACACGACCGTGTGCATTGCCTCCACACGGGCGTGTGAGGCTTTAACTTAGAAATTTTCTTAGAATTTCCATGAGTTCTCAATTTAGTCCTGGACCGCTAATGATATATGTTTTGGGCTACTTTAATTGATTGGTTTTAGTTTAAATGAAATTTTGTTGCCCTGTTCTGTATGTTTGGTTCTACTTAAGTTCGGTAATGCCTCGTACCCTGTCCCGACATCGGATACGGGTAAGGGGTGTTACACCAACCAACACACCTCTCCATCCAACCCTGCACTTCCTATAGGGATTTAGTCAACCCACCCATCCCTACACTTACAATTATAACCGAATGCGGTACATAGCAATAATTTGCAACTAGGCTACCAGTTACATAAATCTTACGTAGCAAAGCTAGTGTATAAGTTGTACTTGTGCTACGCGGTAAACCGCAGTACAGTAAAGTAGTATGAACTGCCAAATCAGACAATAGTACGTAGCGTAGCTAATGTACTTGCGGTACAGTGTAATGCGGTAATCCGCTATACCGATAGATTTGCAGTGAAACTGCCTGTTCTGTCAATGATACATTGTGCAGCTAATATACATACGGTACAGTGCAATGCGGTAATCTGCTATACCGATAGGTTTGCAGTAAAACTGTCAGTTCAGCCAATAGTATGTAGCACAGCTAACGTACGTGCGGTATAGTGCAATGCGGTAATCTGCTATTGTAACAGCTCGATTAGACCCTATTCGGAACGGTGGTTTTGGGACCACGAATCTGAGTCAGAAAAATATTTAAAAATTATTTTCTGTATTTATTATGTGTGAATTTATATGTGCGAAATTTTCGTGTTTTAATTTCGTCATTTGAGTGTCAATTTAATAAAAAGGGCTTAATCGCGTAAAATGTAAAAGTGACTATGTTACAGCCCTAATGTGACCCTAGTCGGAAAGTGGTTTCGGGACCACAAAACCGAGTCATAAAAATAATTAACCGACATATTTGATGCTTATTATATGTATATATGCATGTGTGAAAATTTCGTGTTTGAATTTTGTTAATTGTAAGTGAATTTTATTAAATAGGACTTGTGTGAGAAAATTTAGAAATGTGCTAGGCAAATGTTAAAGTGGCCTATTGATGCATGTTAGAAAATGCTTGTACTTGCATGTCAAATTGGGCAACTTCTAGATGGTGGCCGACCATGTTATGGACTAAAGCATATTATAATTATTTTGTGCTAATAATTTTATGTTACAAAATAAAATAATGAATTAAGAATAATAGAACATGAGGTGAGTGGGAGGAAAAAAACAAAAGTTGTCTCATCCTTGTTCCTCCTTTGCCGAGACTTGAAGGTGGGAGAAGAAAAGAATTCTCTTGTTTCATGTTCAGCTTGGTTGATGTTTAGGAAGAGGTAAGTACTTTGAAATCCTTGAAAATTTATGTATAAATAAGGTATGTAATTCATGGTAGCTTTTGAAATTGTTGAATGTATTAAGCTAGTTACTAAGTCCCTTAGTTAGCCCATGTCCAAATTTTGAATCTTGTTGGTAACATGAGTAATCGGTTAAGAGAGAATGTTCAGGAAATGGTGTTGTTCATGTTATTTGGATGGAAAAAAAATGGTAGTTAGGTGAAGTAGAGTCTAACAAATGAGCACATATGTGCATTAGTTGCTAAATGGAGAAAAATCGGCTAACAAGTTGTGTACTAAGGCCAAATATGATTTTGGATATTATTGGGCAAAGTATGTGTTTTGAATTGATGGAATGGAGAGGATGCTCTAATTTTGTTATGAACAATTATATGTTAAATTAAGGGTTGCTAAGTTAGATATTATGGTGAAGTGAAAATGTTAGTATTTGATTACTAGTGTATATAGGTGTTTTAGCCAAGCTTTGAACTTGAAACAAAATGGTAATTAGTCAATACAAGTGACCATATTTGTAGAATGTATTAAGCATATAATCGGCCTCAACATAGACATGCATATTCGACCATATGAGGTAGATTGGTGCTGCATGTATTCGGTTGAGGCAAGCATATTGATGCTTTTATCTTGGCTTAGATAATCGGCTAAAAGAGAGTGTGGGCTAATATGTTGAGTTGATTCATGATTTCATATATATGTGACTCTAATGTCTAATGTATATATGGGTTAAGTACCTTGAGTTTCTCTTTTTGATGTTCAAATGATTAAATCAATTTATTTGTTAAATTAAGCTCAAGAGCAAAGGGGAACTAAATCCGATAAAGGGAAGAAAAAAGTGATCGAATAGCCGTCGAAATCGTTCGACAACATCCGAGGTAAGTTTTCGAGTAATGAAACTTAGTTTACGATTTGATTAAGCCATGACGTATAATCATAACAAATATACGGTGATATAATGATTCTACTTGAATTATATGTTGAGTTAATTAGTCTATACGTATGATGGGTAGCCGTATGTGCATAGAAATCATGTCATGAAGCAAACCGAATCATGTCATGAAGCAAACCGAAAATGGGAATGCTTAATAATTGATTTGTGTTTGAATTCTAGTTATGAAAATGAAATAAAGATGTGTCATGATTTACTGATATGTGCATGAATATTCGGATGCTAACGGGGTTAAGTCCCGAAGACATTTGTGCTAGGGATTAATTCCGGGCTAAGTCCCGAAGGCATTTGTGCGAGTTACTAATTTCGGGCTAAGTCCCGAAGGCATTTGTGCGAGTTACTAATTCCGGGCTAAGTCCCGAAGGCATTTGTGCGAGTTACTATATCCGGGCTAAGTCCCGAAGGCATTTGTGCTAGTGACCATATCCGGGCTAAGACCCGACGGCCTTGTGCAAGTGGTTATATCCGGCTAAATCCTGAAGATAATTGGGTTTGGGAATGAGCGATCTTGCTGTAATAATTTCAATTAATACGCTCGTAAAATCCCCACGATGAGGTATGTTTCGTATGTGCATTGAGATAATTGATTTTTTTCTAAATAGTATTTGCTCAATCGATTAACAAGCTTCCGGCTTTTAGTCAAGTTGATTTCTTATGTATGAATATAAGGGTTGGAAATGTGAAGTAGGTATGATTGTGAGAATATGTGTATATGAAATTATTCGTTTCGTCGTATGAATGCTATACTTCAGTTGTGCACGACTTTCATTGCTCAAAACTTACTAAGCATTAAATGCTTACTCCGTTTCTTTGATTCCCTGTTTTATAGATTTTGGTTCGTCAGCTATCAGACTCGGGATTGTCGAAGTCGAAGTCGTCCACACTATCAAAGCCCTTTTGGTACTCTTTTAGTTGAACTCTACTAATGGCATGTATAGGACTGCCCTTGTGTTATTAGTCAAGTACTTTGGTGTTGTTTATATTTGGATAGCCATGCGAAAATGGCTTATATATTTTGAGCATAGTGTTATAATCATTTTGTATGTATATGGTTATTGAGAGGTGTGGATATGTTTGGCAATGATTGGCCATTGGAATGGTTAATCACGATCATAATTTGTGCTATATATGCTAAAGGGCTAGTTGAATCATGGAAACTATGAAATAGGTAAAGTCTACCTTAAAGGCAGATGCTGACAGCAGCAGTGATGTAAATTTGAAAAATCACTAAAAATAGTAGGAATGGAATTAAATAGTGAATAAATTATGTAGTCGTACCTTGATGGATCTACTTTCATATGGAAGAAACGAAACGATCATATAAGTTGTATTTTAAGATATATTTAAGTTTTCGCGGAACAGGGCCAGAGCGATTTTTGGATCCCCTGATCTGACTTTGGAAATTCACTATAAATTAACCAGAGATAATTAGAGAACATGCCATATATTTATAGATTCATTTTTGAGTCTAGTTTCATTAGAAACAAATGGCATAAGTATTGAAGCCCTTACAGGGAGATATATAAGTCGTAATGCATGAAGGTCAGAGCAGTCGAACCCTGGGTCAGAGCAGTCGAACCTAGAAATTCTAGAAAAATATTTGTAGATGGACATATGAGTCTAGTTTCAGGAAAAATTTACAGAACTTGTTTTAGAGTTTTGGAACTCGAGATATGATTTTTAAGGTGACAGTGACGCAGTTAGCCAGCTTGTCTAGAAATTTTAAATGAACTGTGTTTTACAATGGAATAAGTCTGTTAGCACCTCGTGTTCGACTCCGGCAACGGTCTCGGGTACGGGGTGTTACAATTTTATTGGTATCAGAGCTACGGTTTAGTCGATTCTAGGACTACCGTAATACGTTCGGGTCTAGCTATACATGCCATTATGTGTTTATTGATAGTGTGGTGATTTCTGATAGTTAAAAAAATATGTTTACTTATAGTAATGGATCCCGATCCCAACCGAGAAGTAGCTGATGATGTTGAGAGTGTAGAGCCTGCTCCTGCACAAGGGACAGCGCCGGCAGACTCTCAACCTATTGCTAGTAATCAGAATGATGAAGCTAGATAGGCTTTTTATAGCGTAATGAATGAGTGGTTCAATCAGTACATTCGAACTAATACGGCTGTTCCACAACCCCCATTCCCGACCAATACAACCCCTGCACCTGCGATACCTCCGGTAACTGACCAGATAAGGTTAAATAAGCCCCCAGTTGACAGAATCTGAAAACACGGGGCTACTGAATTTAAGGCTACAGACAGCGATGATGCCGAGCAAGCTGAATTTTGGTTGGACAACACTATTTAGGTACTTGATGAACTATCTTGCACACCCGATGAATGCCTAAAGTGTATTATCTCCCTGCTACGAGATTCTTCCTATTATTGGTGGAATACGTTGATTTCTGTTGTGCCCAGAGAGCAAGTAACTTGGGAGGTTTTCCAAACCGAGTTTCGAAAAAAGTATATCAGCCAGAGATTCATTGAACAAAAATGGAAAGAATTTCTTGAACTTAAGCAAGGTTCCATGTCGGTTACTGATTATGAACGAAAGTTTGTAAGGCTTAGCCGGTACGCTCGAGAATGCATTTCTTCAGAAGCTGTAATATGTAAACGCTTCGAAGATGGACTGAATGATGATATAAAACTGTATGTTGGCATTTTAGAAATTAGAGAATTTGTGGTACTTGTCGAGCGAGCTTGCAAAGCCGAAGAGCTCAGTAAGGAGAAAAGAAAAGCTGATATGGGAGCAAAGGAGTTTCGTAAGAGATCTTTGGGAAAGCCCTTTCAACAGTCATCGAAGAAATTTAGAGATGATTCAGGCCGGTCTAAAGGCACTTCGGGCTTTTCTAGACGAGATCGTGATCGACCCCCTGTTAGTACACGAGTCGCTTCAGTTGCCAGTGTTGGAAATGATCGTTGAGACAGAACAGAGTGCCAGTATTGTGGTAAATGGCATTCGGGAAGTTGTAGATTCCATGATCGCTCCTGTTATAAGTGCGGATCAGCTGACCACTTTATCAAGGATTGCCCGAGACTGTCTGAACAAAATGTAAATCAGAGTGGGAAACCAAGTGCTACTACTGCTCGAGGTAGACCATCTAAAAATGCGGGGAATGCTAGTGGCGGTCAGAGAGTATCTAGAGATGTTACCACCAGATCTGAGACTCGTGCTCCTGCCAGAGCTTATGCTATACGTGCACGCGAGGATGCTTCTTCGCCTGATGTTATTACTGGTACTTTCACTCTCTTTGATACTAATGTAATTGCATTGATTGACCCTGGCTCTACTCATCTTATATATGTGAGACTTTAGCATCCAGTAAGACTTTACCTGTTGAGTCTACTGAGTTCGTTATTAGAGTGTCGAATCCCTTGGGTCATTATGTGCTTGTTGATAAGGTGTGTAAGAAATGTCCCCTAGTAATTCAAGGTTCCCGTTTTCCGGCGGACTTGATGCTTTTACCGTTTGATGAATTTGATGTTATTCTCGGTTTGGATTGGTTGACCGTGCATGATGCGGTTGTGAATTGCAAAAGCAAGACTATTGATTTGAAGTGTGCAAATAATGAGATAATCCGAGTTGAATCTACTGTCTTGAATGGATTGCCAACAATAATATCTTCGATGTTAGCTCAAAAATATGTGAGAAAGGGGTGTGAAGCGTATCTTGCATACGTACTTGATAATGAAGAATCAGGAAAGAAACTTGAGTCGGTACCAGTGGTTTGTGAATATCCGGATGTTTTTCCCGAAGAATTACCAGGGTTACCACCTGTTCGGGAGGTAGAGTTTGGCATCGAACTTGTACCTGGGACTACACCGATTTCGATAGCTCCGTATCGTATGGCACCAACGGAATTAAAGGAATTGAAAGCTCAGTTGCAAAAGTTGACAGATAGAGGTTTCACTCGACCAAGTTTCTCACCTTGGGGTGCACTAGTATTGTTTGTGAAAAAGAAGGACAGAACCATGAGGTTGTGCATCGACTATCATCAGCTGAATAAAGTGACAATAAAGAATAAATATCCGTTACCGCGTATTGATGATTTGTTTGATCAACTAAAGGGAGCCTCAGTGTTTTCAAAAATAGATTTGAGATCGGGTTATTATCAGTTACGAATTCGAGATTCGAATATACCCAAAACTGCTTTCAGAACGAGATACGGTCACTACAAATTCTTAGTGATGCCGTTTGGGCTCACTAATGCCCCCGCGGTATTTATGGATTTAATGAATCGGATCTTCAGACCGTATTTGGATTGATTTGTAGTTGTGTTTATCGACGATATTTTGGTCTATTCAAGAAATGAAACTGATCATGCTGAACACCTGGGATTAGTGTTGCAAATTTTACGGGATAAGCAGTTGTATGCTAACTTCAGTAAGTGTGAGTTCTGGCTAAGAGAGGTTAGCTTCTTGGGACATGTGGTATCTGCATCGGGTATTCGAGTCGATCCGAGCAAAATTTTATCCATACTTAACTGGAAGCCTCCGAGAAATATTACTGAGGTTCGGAGCTTTTTGGGACTTGGCGGTTACTACCGACGGTTTGTAAAAGGTTTCTCGATGATAGCCACACCAATGACGAAACTACTTCAGAAAGATGTTAAGTTTGAATGGATAGAAAAGTGTCAGAAAAGTTTCGATCAATTGAAAACTCATTTGACTGAAGCTCTAGTACTAGTGCAGCCCGAATCAGGCAAAGAGTTTGTCATTTACAGTGACGCATCCTTACTTGGGTTGGGTTGCGTATTGATGCAAGAAGGTCGAGTTGTAGCATATGCGTCGAGGCAATTGAAGCCACACGAGAAAAATTATCCAACCCATGATCTCGAATTAGCTGCCATCGTTTTCGCTTTGAAAATATGGTGACATTACGTATTTGGCGAGAGGTGCCATGTATTTTTGGATCACAAAAGTCTTAAATATTTGATGACTCAAAGAGATTTGAATCTGCGACAAAGACGTTGGCTCGAGTTGTTAAAAGATTATGAGCTTGTCATTGACTATCACCCGGGAAAGGCTAATATGGTTGCGGATGCCTTAAGTCGTAAATCACTGTTTGCTTTACGAGCGATGAATGTGCATTTGCCGGTTCTATCTGATAATGTGTTTGTAGCAGAAATAAAGGCCAAACCATTGTTGATTCATCAAATTCGTGAAGCTCAGAAAGTCGATGATGAATTGGTTGCAAAACGGGCTGAATGTGTTTCGAATAAGGAATCAGAGTTTCAAATTGATGATGATGATTGTTTGAGGTTCAGAAGCCGTTTGTGTGTTCCAAGAAATTCAGAACTTATTTCGACAATTCTGAACGAAGCTCATTGTAGCCGAATGTCAATTCACCCAGGGAGTACGAAAATGTACAATGATCTGAGACGTCAATTTTGGTGGCATGGTATGAAACGAGACATTTCCGATTTTGTTTCGAAGTGTTTAATATGTCAACAAGTGAAAGCGGAACATCAAGTACCCACAGGTTTACTTCAGCCGTTCATGATACCTGAATGGAAATGGGATCGAGTCACGATGGATTTTGTATCTGGGTTGCCATTATCGGCAATAAGAAAGACGCGATTTGGGTTGTTGTTGATAGACTGACAAAGTCAGCTCATTTTATTCCTGTACGTATGGATTATTCCCTTGACAAGCTAGCTGAAATGTATGTATCTCAGATTGTAAGGTTACATGGAGTACCTATTTCTATTGTGTCAGATAGAGATCCGAGATTCACATCGCGATTTTGGAAGAAATTGCAAGAAGCTTTAGGTACCAAGTTGCATTTTAGCACCGCTTTTCATCCTCAGACTGATGGCCAATCTGAACGGATAATTCAGATACTTGAGGATATGTTGAGATGTTGCATCCTCGATTTAGTGGTTCATGGGAACGGTATTTACCTTTGATTGAATTCGTTTACAACAATAGTTTTCAATCAAGTCTTAAGATGGCACCTTATGAGGCTTTGTACTGTCGTAAATGCCGTACACCATTGTTTTGGACCGAGCTCGGTGAAAGTAAAATTTTCGGAGTTGATTTGATTGAAGATGCTGAGCAGAAAGTAAAGATAATTCGTGAAAGTCTGAAGGCAGCATCAGATCGTCAGAAGTCGTACGCGGATTTGAAACGAAAAGACATTGAGTATCAACTGGGAGATAAAGTGTTTCTTAAGGTTTCACCTTGGAAAAAGATACTCAGATTTGGCCGTAAGGGCAAATTGAGTCCGAGGTTCATTGGGCCATATGAAATCTCCGAACGAGTTGGTCCAGTTGCATATAGGTTGATTTTACCCCCTGAACTTGAAAGGATTCACAACGTTTTTCATGTTTCGATGCTTCGACGTTACAGATCTGATCCTTCGCACATAATAAATCCCTCCGAGTTTGAAATTCAAGCCGATATGAGTTATGAAGAAGAACCGATTCGTATCCTAGCTCGTGAAGTGAAAGAGTTGCGAAACAAAAGGGTTCCGTTAGTAAAGGTGTTATGGCTAAAACACGGGGTCGAAGAAGCTACTTGGGAAATCGAGAACTCTATGAAAGAACGATACCCAAACCTATTTATCGGTAAGATTTTCGGGGACAAAAATTTCTTAAGTGGTGGAGAGTTGTGATAGCCCTAATGTGACCCTAGTCGGAAAGTGGTTTCGGGACCACAAAACCGAGTTATAAAAATAATTAACCGACATATTTGATGCTTATTATATGTATATATGCATGTGTGAAAATTTCGTGTTTGAATTTTGTTAATTGTAAGTGAATTTTATTAAATAGGACTTGTGTGAGAAAATTTAGAAATGTGCTAGGCAAATGTTAAAGTGGCCTATTGATGCATGTTAGAAAATGCTTGTACTTGCATGTCAAATTGGCCAAATTCTAGATGGTGGCCGGCCATGTTATGGACTAAAGCATATTATAATTATTTTGTGCTAATAATTTTATGTTACAAAATAAAATAATGAGTTAAGAATAATAGAACATGGGGTGAGTGGGAGGAAAAAAACAAAAGTTGTCTCATCCTTGTTCCTCCTTTGCCGTGACTTGAGGGTGGGAGAAGAAAAGAATTCTCTTGTTTCATGTTCAGCTTGGTTGATGTTTAGGAAGATGTAAGTACTTTGAAATCCTTGAAAATTTATGTATAAATAAGGTATGTAATTCATGGTAGCTTTTGAAATTGTTGAATGTATTAAGCTAGTTACTAAGTCCCTTAGTTAGCCCATGTCCAAATTTTGAATCTTGTTGGTAACATGAGTAATCGGTTAAGAGAAAATGTTCAAGAAATGGTGTTGTTCATGTTATTTGGATGGAAAAAAAATGGTAGTTAGGTGAAGTAGAGTCTAACAAATGAGCACATATGTGCATTAGTTGCTAAATGGAGAAAAATCGGCTAACATGTTGTGTACTAAGGCCGAATATGATTTTGGATATTATTGGGCAAAGTATGTGTTTTGAATTGATGGAATGGAGAGGATGCTCTAATTTTGTTATGAACAATTATATGTTAAATTAAGGGTTGGTAAGTTAGCTATTATGGTGAAGTGCAAATGTTAGTATTTGATTACTAGTGTATATAGGTGTTTTAGCCGAGCTTTGAACTTGAAACAAAATGGTAATTAGTCAATACAAGTGACCATATTTGTAGAATGTATTAAGCATATAATCAGCCTCAACATAGACATGCATATTCGGCCATATGAGGTAGATTGGTGTTGCATGTATTCGGTTGAGGCAAGCATATTGATGCTTTTATCTTGGCCTAGATAATCGGCTAAAAGAGAGTGTGGGCTAATATGTTGAGTTGATTCATGATTTCATATATATGTGACTCTAATGTCTAATGTATATATGGGTTAAGTACCTTGAGTTTCTCTTTTTGATGTTCAAATGATTAAATCAATTTATTTGTTAAATTAAGCTCAAGAGCAAAGCGGAACTAGATCCGATAAAGGGAAGGAAAAAGTGATCGAATAGCCATCGAAATCGTTCGACAACATCCGAGGTAAGTTTTCGAGTAATGAAACTTAGTTTACGATTTGATTAAGTCATGACGTATAATCATAACAAATATACGGTGATATAATGATTCTACTTGAATTATATGTTGAGTTAATTAGTCTATACGTATGATGGGTAGCCGTATGTGCATAGAAATCATGTCATGAAGCAAACCGAATCATGCTGTTCGTATGTGGCTATTGAGCCGAAAATGGGAATGCTTAATAATTGATTTGTGTTTGAATTCTAGTTATGAAAATGAAATAAAGATGTGTCATGATTTACTGATATGTGCATGAATATTCGGATGCTAACGGGGTTAAGTCCCGAAGACATTTGTGCTAGTGATTAATTCCGGGCTAAGTCCCAAAGGCATTTGTGCGAGTTACTAATTTCGGGCTAAGTCCCGAAGGCATTTGTGCAAGTTACTAATTCCGGGCTAAGTCCTGAAGGCATTTGTGCGAGTTACTATATCCGGGCTAAGTCCCGAAGGCATTTGTGCTAGTGACCATATCCGGGCTAAGACCCGACGGCCTTGTGCAAGTGGTTATATCCGGCTAAATCCTGAAGATAATTGGGTTTGGGAATGAGCGATCTTGCTGTAATAATTTCAATTAATACGCTCGTAAAATCCCCACGATGAGGTATGTTTCGTATGTGCATTGAGATAATTGATTCCTTCTAAATAGTATTTGCTCAATCGATTAACAAGCTTCCGGCTTTTAGTCAAGTTGATTTCCTATGTATGAATATAAGGGTTGGAAATGTGAAGTAGGTATGATTGTGAGAATATGTGTATATGAAATTATTCGTTTCGTCGTATGAATGCTATACTTCAGTTGTGCACGATTTTCATTGCTCAAAACTTACTAAGCATTAAATGCTTACTCCGTTTCTTTGATTCCCTGTTTTATAGATTTTAGTTCGTCAGCTATCGGACTCGGGATTGTCGAAGTCGAAGTCGTCCACACTATCAAAGCCCTTTTGGTACTCTTTTAGTTGAACTCTGCTAATGGCATGTATAGGACTGCCCTTGTGTTATTAGTCAAGTACTTTGGTGTTGTATATATTTGGATAGCCATGCAAAAATGGCTTATATATTTTGAGCATAGTGTTATAATCATTTTGTATGTATATGGTTATTGAGAGGTGTGGATATGTTTGGAAATGATTGGCCATTGGAATGGTTAATCACGATCATAATTTGTGCTATATATGCTAAAGGGCTAGTTGAATCATGGAAACTATGAAATAGGTAAAGTCTACCTTAAAGGCAGATGCTGACAGCAGTAGTGATGTAAATTTGAAAAATCACTAAAAATAGTAGGAATGGAATTAAATAGTGAATAAATTATGTAGCCGTACCTTGATGGATCTACTTTCATATGGAAGAAACGAAACGATCATATGAGTTGTATTTTAAGAGATATTTAAGTTTTTGTGGAACAGGGCCAGAGCGATTTCTGGATCCCCTGGTCTGACTTTGGAAATTCACTATAAATTAACCAGAGATAATTAGAGGACATGCCATATATTTATAAATTTCTTTTTGAGTTTAGCTTCATTAGAAACAAACGACATAAGTATTGAAGCCCTGTACAGGGAGATATATAAGTCGTAATGCATGAAGGTCAGAGCAGTCGAACCCTGAAACAGGGGAGAATTTAACTAATAAACTGTACTAATTGGCCCGACCAAAAATTCTAGAAAAATATTTTTAGGTGGACATATGAGTCTAGTTTCAGGAAAAATTTACGGAACTTGTTTTAGAGTTTTTGAACTCGAGATATGATTTTTAAGGTGACAGTGACGTAGTTAGCCAGCTTGTCTGGAAATTTTAAATGAACTGTGTTTTACAATGGAATAAGTCTGTTAGCACCTCGTGTTCGACTCCGGCAACGGTCTCGGGTACGGGGTGTTACAGACTAGATAATTGTGTAAGTGTCGAATGGTTATTTTTCTTTTATTATGGACGCCTTAAAATGAAATTAGGCCATTTAATTATAGCATGGACGGTTGTGGACAACCATTATAAAGTTATGATATTAAATTGTAAAGGTTAATATGGTAAATTATGAAATAATATATGTTATAATAAAACATAGTTAAAAGCCATGTATTTCTGTTCATATTTTTTTGACCGAAACTTAAAAAAAGAAAGAAAAGAAATAAAGCTTAGAGTATTCGGCCATTGTTGAGCTTGATTAAGGTATGTAACTAGCTCGATTTTTGATAATTTTTACGTTTTTGATATCGTTGCAGTGTAATGTACAAAGCCCATGCTTGAATTTCTTATTGTGATGAATATTTTGAGTTATGCCATTGATGAATAATTAAGCTTTGTGATGTTAGTTGATGAAATATGAAAGATATATTTTGGATTAATATGTTTTGTATTGGAATTTTTGATGATTTTGAGTAATTATGACTAAATTGAAATAATAATAAATTGAGGGACTAAAATGTGAAATAAATGAAATGTATGGACTTGTATAAACATAAGGAAGATTTTTCCTAAGCATGGTGTGTGCAAATTTTGCACGTTTTGTGTTTATTGCAATTTGGACTAAATTGTAAAAAGTGTAAAATGTCTGGGGTAAAATTGTAATTTTTCCATTTATGTGTTTTTGGACTAAATTGAATGGAATTATGTTTGAATGAGTTTAATTTGAATATGTTTATATCAAGAACCAAAGAAATCAGATTTGTATCGGGGGAAAACCAAAGTTGTCGATTAGTTATCCCGTTTCGATTATCGTTGTCCGAGGTAAGTTTATAAGCAAATAGATGTTATTTATTTGATTAAATATGAACTATATATGCTGAAATGAATAATGTGATAATATATATGTGGAAGTCGAATATGTATAAGCTTGAAATCTATGTGTACGAGTTCGATTCGATCAAGTTACGACGTTCGAAAGCCCCGTACGAATCTTATGAATAGCTAGGATATATATGTCATGACATAGGATTTCCATTATGTGTTCTTGTGTAAGACCATGTCTAGGACATCGACATTGTATTTGATTCGTGTAAGACCCTGTCTGGGATAGTGGCATCGATATGTGATTACATGTAAGACCACGTCTGGGACGTTGGCATTGTACGATATGTGTAATTATTCGAGTATCCTATCCAATTCCGAATGGTTCAACGGGCAATGATAAGTTGTGATCGAATGTGTAAATCGAGCTAAAGTGATCAGGTATGAGATAGTTGATTACTTATTTGAAAATAAGGTAAGTTGGTTATTTGATATGTGATGCAAATTATACATTATGCTAATGTAAATATATGTGTATTTGTGAAGTATATTTGGCCACATGATATGTATAAGTATGAGATATTAAAGTTTGATTCAAAAGTATATGCTTATGAGTGTGTATATATGTATTATGTTTGGCTTGGTAATGATGTTAAAGTCTATGATTATTAGTCATGCAATTGGTTTATATTGAAAGTATATCTCTAGGTATATATGTTTGAGGTGTTGGTTATATGTTTTGGTAATCAAAAAGTTTAAGTATGATTTTATAGTTTGGCTTAGTAATAGGTAAAATAATGAGTATGTATTGTATGTGAAATGCCTATAGATTCAATTGTTAATTGACAATTATGTAGAAGTTAATTTTTGCTAGTTGAATAGATAATAGATGAATTGGTCTTGTATATCACATTTTGATATGATGTATGACATGTGAAATTGGCATGTCTTAATTCAGCATTGATATTTATGAAATGATTATTATTAGTCAAGTGAGAAGTGCTTAAGTTGGTTATTTTCTTTTATAAGTGAGATTTGATCAATTGGTAATATTTGTTTGTGTTTATAAATTAGGTTTATTAAGTCGTATAGAAATGGTATGAATCATTTGTATGTTGTATTAATGACCTAATAGATGAAGTTTGAATGGTTGGTAATATGCGCATAAACTTGTGTAATGTAAAAAGTGGCATATTTGGCCAAGTGATAATGCTAACTATTTTCATTATTGTTAATGGACATTTAGTCGTGTAATATGGCCAAATTGGTTTAATATGCAAATGTGCAAAGTTTATAATTTGATATGTTAGTTTTGTCATTTGAGCTTGGAAATGGTTATTGATAATAGGGTTTAGTGCACATGAAATTGTTTTGTTAATAGTTAATTATAATTTGATTAGTAGAATGCCATAAATGAAAAAACTCATATAATTCGAGCAGTGGATTTTTTAAACATGTGGAATATGATCTTGATGTATGTTAGTTAACTTAAAATAATTGTTTTGACATATGCTTGATATATGATATGTATTGATATTTAGGATTTGAAATTTTGAATAGAATAAGAGTATTCATGTGGTTGAATCACGAAACATGAATTATAATAAATGCTTGTTCTGAACTGTGTTTGATCAGTAATGCCTCATAACCCTAATTCAGCGATGGATATGGGTTAGGGGTATTACATTTAATTGGTATCAGAGCTACGGTTTAGCCAATTCTAGGACAAACGTAGCGCGTGTAAGTCTAGCTATACATACCATATTTTATACTGTGATACTATGATGACTCCTGACATTTGAAAATGTGTTTTCGTATAGTAAATGGATCTCGATCGAGCTGTAGCTGATGATGTTGAGAGTATAGCGCCTACTCTCGTGCAAGGGACAGCGCCAGTTGATTCTCAATTGACCTCGAGTAACCAGGAGGGAGAGGCTAAACAAGCCTTTTACCAGATGATGAATAACTGGTTTACTTAGTATATCTGGACAAATTCAGGTGCACAACAACCTCCACCCCTGATTAATCCATCTTCGACACCCGTTATACCTCAAGTGATTGATCCATTGGGATCACATAAGCCTCCTATTGACAAAATTAGAAAACAAGGGGTTGAAAAATTTAGAGCCACTGATGATGATGATGCTGAGCGAGCTGAATTTTGGCTTTATAATACTATCCTCATGTTTGATGAGCTATCTTGTACACCTGATGAGTGTCTAAAATGTGCCATATCCTTGTTACGAGACACCGCATATCACTAGTGGAATACACTAGTATCGGTGGTTTCGAAAGAACGGGAGACCTGGGAGTTCTTTCTGACTGAGTTCTGTAAGAAATACATTAGTAAAAGATTTATCGACCAGAAACTCAAAGAATTTCTGGAGTTGAAATAGGGTCGTACGACCGTGACAGAATATAAGCAGAAATTTGTGAGACTCAGTAGATATGCTCGTGAATGTGTATTGACCGAAGCCATAATGTGTAAAAGATTCGAAGATGGGTTGAACGAAGATATTAAACTGTTAGTTGGCATACTTGAAATAAAAGAGTTCGTAGTACTAGTCGAGCGAGCTTGCATAGTCGAAGAGCTCAGGAAAGAGAAAAGAAAAGCTAACTTTGAAGCTAGAGATTCACGAAAAAGCTCATCTGGTAAAACATTTTAGTTGGCATCGAAGAAATTCAGAGATGATTTTAGCTGTTCAAAAGCTATTGCAGGCTATTCTAGACGTGATCGAGACAGACCACCCATGAGTTTGAGAGCTACTTTAGTAGCTAGTGTTAGTAACATCCGACCGAACCAACCTGAGTGCAAACATTGTGGTAAACGACATCCCGGTAGTTGTAGATTGAATGATCGTGCTTGTTTTAAATGTCGATCGATGGATTACTTTATTCGTGAAAGCCCTGAGTTGGTTTAGCAAGACATGAAGTAGAATACGAGACCGAGTAACATGGCAACTCGAAGTAGACCACCCAAAAATAAGGGTAATGTGAGTAGCAGTTAGACAGGAACTAAAGACACAGCAGTTCGATCTGAGGTTGTAACACCCCAAACCCGGCCCAAACGTTACGGCCGAATTTAGTATGTCACATGGAGATGTTGCAAAACATGTGTTTATCTAAATTCTTTGTTTAGTGCTTAGCAAAAATATATTCTTGTTTTAAGTTAAAGTGAGTGGAAGCCGTGCACCAGGTAGGAAGCCAGAAAAGAGGAGGTGAGTCTTATAGGACTGCTTAAGTACCAAGCTCTTCCCGGATCCAATCCTAGACATGCACACATCCATTGCCACACTTTAAGCAGGTTACATGTCTACGAACATCAAAACAAGTTTAAGTCTGCTTAAAATATTTATTTTTTTGGAAAAACATTTACGTTGCGGAAACTTTGTGCGTCTTCGTGTTCTTTTAAAAACAAGTAGTTTTTATAAAACGAACCCTAGTGCTAACCAGTTTAATAATCCCCAAAAAATAAAATTAATTAAAAAGAGCGGCCTTATTACAACTTTAACCATAACAAAAATAATCTAAAATAAATACTAAACTTATTTAAAACCAGCAATCAATCTTCATGGCCACTCTGAATCCCGCCCAGCTCCAAGTCCACCAACTAGGGCTCACCTGGAAGGATGGAAGAGAAAGGGGTGAGTTTGGGGAAACTCAGTGTATACAGAAGCCCATCCAAAGCCCAAATCAGCTCGAGCCCATTGGGCCTAAGCCCTATTCAGATAACAGTACACAGTGGACCGAAGCCCTTTTCAGAATACAGTAGCAAGGCCTTAGCCCCTTTTAACATAACAATGTGGCCCATAGGCCCAGTTCAGTAACATAGGTAACAATAGTAGTAATGTATGCCAACCCATCTGGGGAGACTACTCAACCCACCAACCGCTACACTACACCCGTACCAGCCCTACACTCCATGTGGGGAATATCTCAACCCACCCAGCCCTACACTCCACAGTTGCAACAACGCTGCTCAAATATCAGTAAGTTGAGGCAAAGCCTCCAGTACGTGGATAAACCACTTCAATACTTCCTCCATCAATACCCCAATCCCATGCAACAGATATTAATAAAAGCATATCATGTAAAATACAGTATTAATCAATCATGCATTTTAGCCAATTTAAACCCTAAGGGTATATCGGTAATTTTGCTCTTTAGGGGTAATTTTCGTAACTTAGCAACTACACAAGCTACTTCAGTAATTTCCAACAGTTTTATGCCATTTGGTTCCACCATTTAACTAACAGGCTAATTTGCCCATCTCTTACCCATATTGGTCCGTAAGCCCATTGGGCCCAGTTTTGGTCCATCGAGACCCTTTTTTCGAAGTACGTTAAAATGTCACACGAACTTACTTACCACCTTACGGTTCTAGATCTAACAATTACTCTATGTCTGGAGAGCATTCGCATACTCACAAGCCCATGAAATGCCGAAATTTTGGCATTTCGGCTTTTGCCGAATTGAACTAAGAAAAGGTGTTCGGTACACACCTGATTCGCGACGACTGCTACTAAGATCTCTTTCGATGCCCTACAATTGATTAGCACAGTTCTTATTTACAAACCATAATCACTAAACCCACAACCTACTTATCCATGATCGAACCATGTCCCTAAAAGCCTTTGAAACCTTACATTTTTGCCAAAATCGATAGCTAGCTCTGAATCCGATTGCTCCAACAACCCACGCCTTCAATCCAACACTTAAGAAGACACTAATCATTGATAGAAAACGTCAGTTAAAAACCCTTAGAGCCACATGCCCAAATCGACAGCCTCCCTAGATTTTAGGGACTTCGGCTTTTCCTAACTTTGTAAAATAGAACCAGATCTGAGATGATGAACACTTACCCCTTACTCCTTTTTGATCTCCACGCAATTTGACGCAGATTTATCTTTCAAACGACGGTAGAACTCGACTCTCGGAGTTTTGAAGTTTCGGCTATAAGCCCCCAAATCTATGGCTATAAGCCCCCAAATCTATGGTTTTTCGGCTTTTGGGTGATGAAGGAGATGACAATGTGGGGCTATAACCTTGATGTAGAATTGCCGACAGGTATCTAGGGTTTAGAAAAGATGATTGCCGTTTATTAGGCACAAAAATATCGAAGGATTTGGCTTGGAAAAAATCGGCACAACTAATGTATTTTTCGAGGTTTCAGCTTTTGTGGTTTTAGCACAAGTGTTGATGAACAGCAGGTTTGATGAACGATTTTGAAGAAGAAAAAATGAAGAAAGAAGAATAGAGAGAATGGTGGTTTCGGCTAGAGAGGAAAAAGAGAGAAAAGAACAACCCTAAGGTGTTTAAGCAGAAGAAAACGACACCACTCAATACCCTAAGTGCCGAAATACTCACCTAACACCCCTCTGCCGAAATCCCCTTTCTAATTCCCCTAATTCAGCCAACTCTTAGCCTCTCTCCAAATCCCTTAAATCTCTCCCCTTATCACTCCTTAATCCAAGCATTTGGACTGATTCAAACTCTCCTCTAGCAGAATCCACCTGGACTCCAACACTTACCCCCTAGCACTTAAAAATAAATGCATCTATTTGTCAGCACAGGGAATCGATCCCATGCTTTCCCCAATGCTCCACACGCCACCTTTTTAGGAGCCTAGTGGCGTCACCCTTGCCACTTTACTAAGGCTCTTTTTGTGATGCAATTTACCCATAACTCTATACAAGGGCCACCTAGCCAGAATCCCTAACTTCTAAGTCCAAAATTCAAAAATTCAACCGGGTTTTGGCCAACACATGGGCCTTCTATAAGCCCATTTACCTACTCAAAATATTAATTTCACATCCAAATACAAAATTTTAAAAATCTTTACCAAAATATTGAAAACCGCGAATAAATCTGAAAATCAGGACGTTACAACTCTACCCTTCTTAAAGAAATTTCGACCTCGAAATTTTACCTTATTAGAACAGTTGAGGGTACTGTTGATGCATAGCCTTCTCAGTCTCCCAAGTAGCTTCTTCTTTGCCATGGTTCCTCCAAAGTACTTTCACTAGTGGAACTGATTTCCTTCTCAACACCTTGACGTCATGATCAAGTATTTGCATAGGTTCCTCTTCGAAGGTTAAATCTGACTGTACTTCAATTTCTGCAACTGGTATGATATGAGTTGGGTCAGATCGATACCTCCTCAGCATGGATACATGAAAAACGTCGTGGATACGATGCAGTTCTGGTGGTAACTCTAGCTGATAAGCCACTGGTCCAACCCGCTTAACAATTCGATAAGGCCCAATAAATCGTGGGCTTAACTTACCCTTCTTACCAAATCTCAAAATTTTCTTCCAAGGGGAAACCTTCAAGAAAACCATATCCCCAACAGCGAACTCAATCTCTTTGCGCTTCCGATCCGCATACGACTTCTATCTATCGGATGCCTCCTTTAACCAATCCCTTATCAGCCTAACCTTGCTTTCAGTGTCTGCCACCAATTCCGGCCCAAGCACTCGTCGTTCATCCAACTCTGTCCAACACTTCAGCGTACGACATCTTCGCCCATAAAGTGCTTCATATGGTGCCATCTGAATACTTGCTTGATAGTTGTTATTGTAAGCAAACTCCGCCAATGGCAAGTAGTCCTCCCAACTTCCACGAAAGTCAATGATACAACCTCTCAACATATCCTCCAGAACCTGAATAACCCTTTTCTGACTGTCCATCCGTCTGTGGGTGAAAAGCGGTACTAAAATCCAATCGTGTACCCAACGCTTCCTGCAACTTTCACCAAAACCGAGATGTAAACCTAGGGTCTCGATCAGAAATTATCGACACTGGCACCCCATGCAGTCGCACTACTTTCGCCACATATAACTTGGCCACTTTTGTAGTGAGTAGTCGGTACGAACAGGTATGAAATGAGCAGATTTTGTTAACCTATCCACAACCACCCACACAGAATCTTTCTTTGTGGGTGTCAAAGGTAACCCACTCACAAAGTCCCTTGTTACTCTTTCCCACTTCCATAGCGGAAATTTTCACAGGTTGCAGTAATCCCAAAGGCAATTGGTGCTCAGCCTTAACCTGCGGGCACGTCAGACATTTCCCAACAAATTCAGTCACCTCTCGTTTTAATCTGGGCCACCAGTACACCTCTCGCAAGTTTCGATATAACTTATTCCCTCCAGGATGCATGGCACAGAGTCCACCATGAGCCTCTTTCAGAATTAACTGCCTCAATTCAGGGTCCTTTGGAATACAAACCCTTCCACGAAAGCACAGAACTCCTTCAGTGTTCAACCCAAAATCCTCGTTCTCACCATTCTTAACTTACTGGAACCGAAGAGCTAATGAATCATCCTTCAACTGTTTTTCCTTAATCTGCTCAGTCCAAGTAGGCCTTACTTGCAGTTCTGCCAACAAGCTTCCATCATCTTACAGACTTAAACGTGCGAACAAAGCTCTCAAGTCAGTAACAACCCTTCGACTCAATGCATCCGCCATCACATTAGCCTTTCCTGGGTGGTACTCTATTGAACAGTCGTAATCCTTAAGCAACTCCACCTATCTACATTGCCTAAGGTTCAACTCCTTCTGAGTCAACAGATACTTTAAGCTTTTATGATCCGTGTATATAATGCACTTTTCCCCATATAAGTAGTGTCTCAAAATTTTTAACACAAAAATCACCGCTGCTAGCTCCAAATCATGCGTAGGGTAATTCACCTCATGAGCCTTAAGCTGTCGCGATGCGTAAGCGACCACCTTGCCCTCTTGCATCAGTACACAACCTAACCCCACATGCGACGCATCGCTGTATACCGTAAAGTCCTTCCCAGACACCGGTTGAATCAACACTGGCGCTTCGGTCAATACCTTTTTCAACCGATCAAAAGCTTTTTGCTATTTCTCGGTCCAGACAAATGGTACTTCTTTCCTTATGAGTTTTGTCAAGGGTGCCGCCATCACCGAGAAACCCTCCACAAACCTTCTGTAGTAACCTGCCAACCCTAGGAAACTCCGAATTTTCGATACTGACCTAGGTGGCTTCCATTCCAGAATCGCTTCAATTTTACGAGGATCCACCTTAATCCCCTCGGCAGAGACCACATGCCCTAGGAAGGTTACCTCCCTCAACCAGAATTCACACTTGCTGAATTTCGCATTGAGCTCCTTTTCCCTTAACACTTGCAGCACAATATGGAGATGCTCATCATGTTTCGTCTCTGTTTCAGAGTATACCAGGATATCGTCGATAAAGACGACTACGAACCGATCCAAGTAAGGTTGGAATACTCGATTCATCAGATCCATAAAAACTACAGGTGCGTTCGTCAGCCCAAACGGCATGAGCAAAAACTCATAATGTCCATATCGAGTTTGGAATGCTATTTTATGAATATCCCCTTCTTTTACCCTTAGCTGATGGTATCCAGAACGAAGATCGATTTTGGAGAATACCGAAGCTCCCCTCAGTTGATCGAACAGATCGTCAATCCGTGGTAGTGGATACTTATTCTTAATCGTCAGTTTGTTCAACTGGCGATAATCGATGCACATGCGCATCGTTCCGTCCTTTTTCTTCACAAACAGGACCGGTGCTCCCCAAGGAGACACACTGGGCCTAATGAAGCCTCTATCTAACAACTCTTGAATTTGAGCCTTCAGTTCCACTAACTCCTTCGGTGCCATCCTATAGGGTGCAATAGATACTGGAGCTGTTCCAGGCAACAAATCGATTCCAAACTCAACTTCCCGATTCGGAGGTAATCCAGGAAGCTCTTCCAGAAAAACATCCCGAAATTCCCTAACAGTTCTGATGGTCTCCACAGTCAGATCCTCAGTTTCAGCTTGGCTTACCAAAGCCAGATATCCCTCGCACCCCTTGCGCATCAGTTTCTCAGCCCTCAACTCCGATACTACATTGGATAAGTAATCCCTTCGTTCTCCAATAATCATTACCTCTTCATCATTGACAGTCCTTAACTCCATCCTCTTAGCTGCACAATCCAAAGTTGCCTTATGCTTGGTCAACCAATCCATCCCTAGTATCAAATCGAATTCTTCAAGCGGTAACTCCATCAAATCCCCACAGAAAACCCCGCCTTGAATCTCCAGAGGCACCTCCTTGAAGAGTTTCTCTACCTTAACCGAATGACCTAAAGGACTTATCACAGACACCCCACATACAGTCTCCTCGGAGTGCACACCCAGTGCCCCAGAAATGTTATAAGCCACATATGAATGGGTTGATCCCACATCAATCAGAGCAGTATAAGTTACACCATAGAAAAAAAACGTACCAGTTATGACATCAGGTGCATCACCCTCCTCGCGGCGACGAGCAACATACACCAAAGCTAGCTGACGAGTATCCGCGTTACCAATACCCCTGCCGGGTGCCCCACGTCCACGGCCATTACCACCACAACCTTGTCCACGACCTCTTGGCAGCGGTGGTCCATCCCTCACAGGTTGAGCCAGTCGCACAGCCCCTTGTTCGGCCACCTGAGCCTGAGTGGCCCTCCTAGGAAAATCCTTAATCCTATGCTCCTTAGACCCACAATGAAGACAAGCCCCAGAGCGCCTCCAGCACTCTCTTTGATGCATTCTGCCGCAATCCCCACAAGCTTGCGGTCTACCTGTGTTCACCGGAACTGCTCGAACCGGTTCCTCCATCCTAGCTCTCTTAACATTTCGATTTGCAGCACCCGCTGGTCCAGCATCCCTCCTGAACCGATTTCGATCCCTATCACGATTCTTCTGTTCAGTTTGTTTCACCTCCTCGGCTATCTTAGCCTTCTCTACCAGTGCAGCGAAATCTCGCTCTCTCTGCAGAGCTATGAGCACCCTTAATTCATCTCTGAGGCCATCCTCAAAACGAACGCTGCGCTCATATTCGGTGGAAACGATGCCATTAGCATACCGACTCAATCGTAGAAGCTCCGCCTCATATTCAGCAATGGTCTTATCTCCCTAAGTCAGATTCAAGAACTCCTTTCTGCGTGCATCCACATAGCTAGCTTCAACATATTTTGCCTTAAAAGTCTGTTTGAACAGCTCCCATGTTACCCTCTCAGTTGGGGTACCCTCTCTCACAGTAATCCACCACTGATACGCTTCATCCCGCAACAACGACACTGCCCCTTTCAACTTCTGTTCTACTGAGCAGTCCAGGTCATCCATGATCCGCTCCGTGGCTTCCAACTAGTACTCAGCCACATTTGAGGCCACTCCAGATATGCCCCTAAACATCTCAACTCCGTTGGCCCGAAGTCGTTCAGAAATGGACCCCCTATTCATGGGCCGGATGTTAGCTCCGGCCACCCTTTCCAAAACCCTCAAATGGCCTGAGACAAAGCGTCATCCCCTGCGGCCCGATCATACGGCCCATTTTCATTAACCGGTGGTGGACGTACCTCGCCAGCTGGTATGTGTTCATATGACGCAGATCCAGCTTGAGTGCTACCTCAGCCTCGACCACGGCCTCTTCCCCGAGTAACCCTTGTACTCATAACGATTTATCTGTTTACGAATTTTTTGACATTAGTTTACTGGTTCCACTATTTATTACAGAATGTCTTATGATCAGATAGAGTTTCAGAGTTATTCTCGCGCAATCACAATGTAGCTACGGTCCCAGTTTTGTAGCCCTAATACTACATTATCAATAGCACTATCTTTAAGGCTCAGTACTATCTACAGTATTATTTCCAGTCCAGTTCCATATAAACATTTAAAGCAGGAAAAAGAACACTTACAGACTTGGTGCCGGGGATTCAGTGTGCCACTTCCTTATCAGTCTATTTAAAAAAACCCATGTTTTTGTTTACCGGAAATAAAAAGATTTGATTTGAAAACACTTTTATTTTAAAACTATTGATTTAACCCCGTGTAACAATAGAAAAACTTTGAACATCTTCGAAAACTTATAGAAAAACTTTTTTTTGAAAGATTTTTGGACCCGATCCACAGCCGAGTTGTTGCAACCAGGCTCTGATACCACTAAATGTAACACCCCAAACCCGGCCCAGATGTTACAGCCGAATTTAGTATGTCACATGGAGATGTTTCAAAACATGTGTTTATCTAAATTCTTTGTTTAGTGCTTAGCAAAAATATATTCTTGTTTTAAGTTAAAGTGAGTGGAAGCTGTGCATCAGGTAGGAAGCCAAAAAAGAGGAGGTGAGTCTTATAGGACTGCTTAAGTACCAAGCTCTTCTCGGATCCAATCCTAGACATGCACACATCCATTGCCACACTTTAAGCAGGTTACGTGTCTACGAACATCAAAACAAGTTTAAGTCTGCTTAAAATATTTATTTTTTTGGAAAAACATTTACGTTGTGGAAACTTTGTGCGTCTTCGTGTTCTTTTAAAAACAAGTAGTTTTTATAAAACGAACCCTAGTGCTAACCAGTTTAATAATCCCCAAAAATAAAATTAATTAAAAAGAGCGGCCTTATTACAACTTTAACCATAATAAAAATAATCTAAAATAAATACTAAACTTATTTAAAACCGGCAATCAATCTTCATGGCCACTCTGAATCCCGCCCAGCTCCAAGTCCACCAACTAGGGCTCACCTACAAAGATGGAAGAGAAAGGGGTGAGTTTGGGAAAACACAGTGTATACAGAAACCCATCCAAAGCCCAAATCAGCTCGAGCCCATTGGGCCTAAGCCCTATTCAGATAACAGTACATAGTGGATCGAAGCCCTTTTCAGAATACAATAGCAAGGCCTTAGCCCCTTTTAACATAACAGTGTGGCCCATAGGCCCAGTTCAGTAACATAGGTAACAATAGTAGTAATGCATGCCAACCCATCTGGGGAGACTACTCAACCCACCAACCGCTACACTGCACCCGTACCAGCCCTACACTCCATGTGGGGAATATCTCAACCCACCCAGCCCTACACTCCACAGTTGCAGCAACGCTGCTCAAATATCAGTAAGTTGAGGCAAAGCCTCTAGTACGTGGATAAACCACTTCAATACTTCCTCCATCAATACCCCAATCCCATGCAACAGATATTAATAAAAGCATATCATGTAAAATACAGTATTAATCAATCATGCATTTTAGCCAATTTAAACCCTAGGGGTATATCGGTAATTTTGCTCTTTAGGGGTAATTTTCGTAACTTAGCAACTACACAAGCTACTTCAGTAATTTCCAACAGTTTTATGCCATTTGGTTCCACCATCTAACTAACAGGCTAATTTGCCCATCTCTTACCCATATTGGTCCGTAAGCCCATTGGGCCCAATTTTGGCCCATCGAGACCCTTTTTCCAAAGTACGTTAAAACATCACAAGAACTTACTTACCACCTTGCGGTGCTAGATCTAACAATTACTCTATGTCTGGAGAGCATTCGCATACTCACAAGCCCATGAAATGCCAGAATTTTGGCATTTCGGCTTTTGCCGAATTGAACTAAGAAAGGGTGTTCGGTACACACCTGATCGCGACGACTACTACTGAGATCTCTTCCGATGTCCTACAATTGATTAGCACAGTTCTTATTTACAAACCATAATCACTAAACCCACAACCTACTTATCCATGATCGAACCATGTCCCTAAAAGCCTTTGAAACCTTACATTTTTGCCAAAATCGATAGCTAGCTCTGAATTCGATTGCTCTAACAACCCACGCCTTCAATCCAACACTTAAGAAGACACTAATCATTGACAGAAAACGTCAGTTAAAAACCCTTAGAGCCACATGCCCAAATCGACAGCCCCCCTCGATTTTAGGGATTTCGGCTTTTCCTAACTTTGTAAAATAGGACCAGATCTGAGATGATAAACACTTACCCCTTACTCCTTTTTGATCTCCACGCAATCTGATGCAGATTTATCTTTCAAACGATGGTAGAACTCGACTCCCGGAGTTTTGATGTTTCGGCTATAAGCCCCTAAATCTATGGTTTTTCGGCTTTTGGGTGATGAAGGAAATGACAATGTGGGGCTATAACCTTGATGTAGAATTGCCGACAGGTATCTAGGGTTTAGAAAAGATGATTGCCATTTATTAGGCACAAAAATATCGAAGGATTTGGCTTGGAAGAAATCGGCACAACTAATGTATTTTTTGAGGTTTCGGCTTTTGTGGTTTCGGCACAAGTGTTGATGAACGGTTTTGAAGAAGAAAAAATGAAGAAAGAAGAATAGAGAGAATGGTGGTTTCGGCTAGAGAGGAAAAAGAGAGAAAAGAACAACCCTAAGGTGTTTAAGCAGAAGAAAACGGCACCACTTAATACCCTAAGTGCCGAAATACTCACCTAATACCCCTTTGCCGAAATCCCCTTTCTAATTCCCCTAATTCGACCAACTCTTAGCCTCTCTCCAAATCCCTTAAATCTCTCCCCTTATCACTCCTTAATCCAAGCATTTGGACTGATTCAAACTCTCCTCTAGCAAAATCCACCTGGACTCCAACACTTACCCCTCCAGCACTTAAAAATAAATGCATCTATTTGTCAACACAGGGAATCGATCCCATGCTTTCCCCAATGCTCCACACGCCACCTTTTTAAGAGCCTAGTGGCGTCACCCTTGCCACTTTACTAAGGCTCTTTTTGTGATGCAATTTACCCATAACTCTATACAAGGGCCACCTAGCCAGAATCCCTAACTCCTAAGTCCAAAATTCAAAAATTCAACCGGGTTTTGGCCAACACATGGGCCTTCTATAAGCCCATTTACCTACTCAAAATATTAATTTCACATCCAAATACAAAATTTTAAAAATCTTTACCAAAATACTGAAAACCGCGAATAAATCTGAAAATCAGGACGTTACAGAGGCTCGCGCTACTGCCAGAGCTTATGCCATTCGTGCTCGTGAGGAGGCTTCATCCTCTGATGTTATTACTGGTACATTCACTCTCTATGATACTAGTGTGATTGCCTTGATTGGTCTTGGTTCAACTCATTCTTATGTGTGTGAGAACTTAGTATTTAGTAAGACTTTGCCTGTTAAGTCTACTGAGTTTGTGATTAAAGTATCGAACCCCTGTGCCGTTGTGTTCTGGATGACAATGTAACACCCCTAACCCGTATCCATCGCCGGAATGGGGTCACGAGACATTACCAATCATAAGACAATTCAGAACAGACTTTCATTACAAAGTAAATCATCTAATATTTTTTTTAAACCAAACTAACACGTTTTGATTATGCCATTTATCTAATTATTCGAATTACTGTTAACTCAACATAAACAAATAATCATAGAAATTAAATGCTTAACTTATAGCCTAATAAACTTCATTTCATACTCAAAACATATATGCAATCTTAATATTTAAAGCATTCAAATGATTATTATAAGAAATAATCTATCAACTTCAATTTATATACACCTACTTTAGTTTGTAAAATCATAAATCATCACGTCCATTTCATAAGTACATTATTAAACATTTCAGAAATAAATGTCTAAGCATATTCGTGTATATATACCATTATAATCAACCAATAAGGTACTCACAAACCCAATAAAACATGATCTTATTATTTTGTTCAAACTGATCATAATTGCATTATATAAAAATCATATTACCTATTTGTTTTACCAATACAAAATTCACTATTCATATGGTCATTTATCTCATTGCATCAACCGAATATAATCATGCTATTTTCAAGGTTTCATTTTCTTCATTTTACGCTATCACTTCATATACACATATCTTATCAAGAAAAAGAATTAACATACACATATACCAACCTTAATATAAACACACACACACACACACATATATATATATAAGTTCAACTAACAAAGCATAACCGAACATATTAGCACATAACTTTACCAACCCCCTAATTTCCAATTATAAGTCTAAATTCCAATGTGTCAGACTTAGCATAACAAACAAAACATAAATTATACATATCATTAATATAGACCATAAGTGAACACCGAATTTACCCTATACATATATCTTGAATTTTTCCCTAAATAATACATGATATACCTAATCTAAATTAACAACCATTATTTATCCTATGGCCGAAACACATAAACAACTCCACAATAACATGTACTTTGAATACACTTTCAATATAGATTCAAGCCAAGACAGAATGTTTATATAACCATTAACATTATAACCAACCATAATTCACATGAATATATATAAGATCCGAAACACCAAAATCACAACCAAGCATAACCATCATTTAGACAAAGCATTAAATTCAAGCATATCAAAGTATTAAGCCATTTTCTCATGGCTCATGATTACATTAACCAAAATCAAACATCTCAAAATATAATCTAGCCTATATATGCTATAGTTCCATAAATTCAGCTTATAAAATACCGAAGATAGTTGATAGTGTGATAGACTTTGTTGACGATCCCTAAGCTTGTAACTTGAATTCAAAATCTATAAATAGAAACAAACATACACACACAAAGTTATTTTTTTATAGCTTAGTAAGTTATAAGCAAATGAACAACTTAATTTAACTAAAGAAAATTATAATAACATAACCACATTTGATCTCAAGCTTTAAGTTTCATATATATAATCATGTACTTAATAGATGAAAATAATGTTAGCCGAATATACATATGTCTAAACCAAATCTTCATACACTCTTAAAATCATGTTATCAATGCATAAAGCCGAATCTTTATACACTTGTTTACATATACTCATTAATCAAACCTTAATATCACATAATTATACTTAACTTGTGACTGAATATACTTCACAATTACTCACAAATTCAAACTAACATCATACATATGTTTTGTACCACATATCAAATAAACAACTTACCTTATTTTCAAATAGGTAATCAACTATCACATACCTGGTCACTTAGCGGCGGAATTATACATTCGTACGCAACTTATCTTTGCCCGTTGAACCATTTAGAATTGGGTAGGATACTCGAATTATCACACATATCGTACAATGCCAACATCCCAGACGTGGTCTTACATGTAATCACATATCGACGCCATTGTCCCAGACAGGGTCTTACTCGCACACATATATCAGAATCACATATCGATGCCAACATATTAAACGTGGTCATACTCGCACAAATATATCAGAATCACAAATCGATGCCAACAAATTAAACGTGGTCTTACTCACACACATATATCGATGCCATGGTCTTACTCACACATCACATATCGGAATCCTATGTCATGACATATGTATCCTAGCTATTCCTAAGGTTTATACAGGGCTTTCGTAAGTCGTAACTCAGTCGAAACGAATTCATAAACATAGCTGCCAAGCTTGTACACATTCGGCTAATACATGTATTTATTCACATATTCATTTCAGCATATGTAGTTCACATTTAATTAAAATTAACATCTATTTGCTTATAAACTTACCTCGAACGATGAAAAACGGAATGGATCGGCTAGTCGACAACTTTAGTTTTCCCCCAATCCAAATCCAATTTTCTCTTTTCTTGATCTAAATTAATATAAATTAAACTTATTTAATCAGATATTCAATCAAATTCATCCAAAAACGCATAAATGGGCAAATTACACTTTTGCCCCTAACATTTTACATTTTTCACAATTTAGTCCCTATTTCACAAAACACAAAATATTCAAAATCTGAATACACCCATGTTAGGCTGAATTTGACCCATGCTTATACAAGTCCATATATTTCATTTATTTCACATTTTAGTCCCTTAATTTATTATTTTTTCAATTTAGTCCTAATTACTCAAAATCATCAAAAAATCCAATACAAAACATGTTAATCTATCACATATATTTTATTTTCTACCATCAAACAACAAAAATCACAAGCTTTCAACAATGGCATAACTCAACATATTCACCAAAATAAAAAATTCAAGCATGGGTCTTATAAATAACTTAGCAACGATCTCAAAAACGTAAAAATTATCAAAAACCGAACAAAAACTAACCTTGAATCAAGCTTGGATAAGGCCAAATACCCTAAGCATATTTTATTTCCTTTCTTTCTCAACTTTTGATAAAAAATATGAACAAATGCATGGTTGTTTTATTTTTATGTTTTATTATAACATTATTAATTCATAGTTTACCAAATTAACCTTAAGATAAAAATGTAAAAACCGTCCATCACCTTTAACTAGGTCAAATTACATTTTAAATATCTCCACTTATAAAGACACATTCATTTTAGCCTTTTTACAATTAACCATCAATTTTTTATTTTACATGATTAAGTTCTTTTATTTAATTGGGAACTCAAACAACAAAATTAAGACACAAAAATTTAACACATATGAATTCACACGTAATAAACACAAAAAATAATTTTAAAGTATTTTTCTGACTTGGATTCGTGGTCTTGAAACCATCGTTTCGATTAGAGTATAAATCGGGCTATTACAACTCTCCACCCTTAGGGATTTTCGTCCCCGAAAATCTTATCGGTGAATAGTTTAGATAATGCTCTTTCATTGCATCCTCTTGCTCCCATGTTGCTTCCTCAGCTACGTGTTTATGCCACAACACTTTAGCTAATGAAATTTTCTTATTTCGCAATTCTTTAACCTCGCGAGCCAGAATGCGAATTGGTTCTTCCTCATATGTGATATCAGGCTTAATCTCAATCTCTGATGGACTAATCACATGTGAGGAATTAGATCGATATCTATGAAGCATCGAAACATGGAATACATTTTATAAGTCTAATGGGCATATAAATTTATCGATCTTAACAAGAACATATTCAATGATACCCTTAGGAAATCTAATGGTTTTATCAGCCAATTGAATACTCATCCTAGTTTGCTTGGGTTTCCCAAGACCTAGCTATCTAAACATTTTATAAGGCATAACATTAATGCTTGCTCCAAAGTCAGCCAATGCATTATGAACATCTAAACTACCAATTAAACAAGGAGTCGTAAAACTCCCTAGATCTTTCAATTTGTTGGGTAGCTTATTCTGTAATATGGCTGAGCAAACTGCATTCAACTCCACATGCGACGCCTCATCCAAATTTTGTTTATTTGTTAAAAGCTCCTTTAAGAATTTGATTGCGTTTGGCATCTGTGAAAGAGCTTCAATAAACGATAAGTTAATATGTAACTTTTTTAATAATTTAAGAAATTTACTGAATTGTTCTTCTGTGCAGTCTTTCCTTGTCGCGTTTAGGTATGGCACACGAGGTTTGTATTCTTTACTTACCGATTTCTGGTCATTGTGGTCCACCTCACCTGTACCTTTACTTACCACAGTTTCTTGCTTCTGTTTTCTATCAGTTTTACCCAAATGGGTCCGAAGCCCATTAGGCCCGATTCTAGCCCATTGAGGCCCAACGTACCATCGTGCACAAAATTGAGTTCTTACATGTTTCATCGATCCAAACACCGATCTTATCGTATTTATCACATCTATACCCAAACGCAACATTACAAGTTCCCGAAATACTGGTATTTTAGCATTTCGGCTTTTCAGCAAATATTAATCTAAGCTATTACGAGGGTTAGTACACACCTGTTATGGGTTGAAGTTGAAACGTTTCTAAAATCAATCGCCTACGATAACCACCACCTGTCACTCAAACTTAACTAATCCAATATCAATATATGTAAATCCTAAGCACATCAGTCATACGGAACATAAGGGCATATTCGTCATTTTACCATACAAGGGTATTACGGTCACTTTACCCTACAGGGGCTTTACGGTCTTTTTACCTAATAGGGGTATTTTAGTCATTTCACCCTACAATGGTGTTTTGGTAAATCTACAAACCAATGGTATTTCTATAATTTTTAGAAAGTCAAGGGTATTTTTGTAATTTTGTAAATTAGGGGCATTTTGGTAATTTTACAAATTGAGGGTATTTTGGTAATTTCACAAACTAGTGGTATTTTGGTAATTTTACAAACTAGGGGTATTATGGTAATTTTACAAACCAAGGGTATTTTAGTAATTTTACAGACCAGGGTAATTTGCTAATTTTACTGATCGAGGGTATTTTGGTAATTTTGTAATACAAGGGTATTTTAGTAATTTTGTAAATCGAGGGTAAAACAATAATTCTGTAAATCAAGGGTAAAATAGTAATTCTATAAATCAAGGGTAAAACGATAATTCTATAAATCGAGGGTAAAACAGTAATTATGTAAATCGAGGGTACTTTGGTAATTTTACAAGTCGAGGGTATTTTAATAATTTTACAGGTTGAGGGTATTTCAGTAATTTCAGAAATCAGGGTATTTTGGTAATTTTACAAACTAAGGGTATTTTGGTAATTTTACAAATTGAGGGTATTTTGGTAATTTCACAAACCAGTAGTATTTTGGTAATTTTACAAACTAGGGGTATTATGGTAATTTTACAAACCAGGGGTATTTTAGTAATTTTACAGACCAGGGTAATTTGGTAATTTTACTGATCGAGGGTATTTTGGTAATTTTGTAATACAAGGGTATTTTAGTAATTTTGTAAATCGAGGGTAAAACAGTAATTCTGTAAATCGAGGGTAAAATAGTAATTCTATAAATCGAGGGTAAAACGATAATTCTGTAAATCGAGGGTAAAACAGTAATTATGTAAATCGAGGGTACTTTGGTAATTTTACAAGTCGAGGGTATTTTAATAATTTTACAAGTCGAGGGTATTTCAGTAATTTCATAAATCAGGGGTATTTTGGTAATTTTGCAAACTAAGGTTATTTTGATAATTTTACAAACTAGGGGTATTTTGGTAGTTTTACAAACTAGGGGTATTTGGTAATTTTACAAACTAAGGGTATTTTGGTAATTTTGTAAAACAAGGGTATTTTGGTAATTTTAGAAACCAGGGGTATTTTGGTGATTTTACAAACCAAGGGTATTTTAGTAATTTTACAAACCAGTGGTATTTTGGTAATTTGGTAAACTAAAGTATTCTAAACAGGGATAACAATACGAATGGGCCTAAAGCCCTTTCTCAGCCCAAATGGGCCCACACGCTCGTGTGGCCCTTTTAGCCCAAATCTAGCCACAGATATGAGATTCACCTAGCCTAGTCCAATATTTACTACACAATCAAACAACTTATCCAATTGGGCCCGTAGGCCCTGTGACACCCCTAATTTGACCCTAGTCGGAAAGTGGTTTCGGGACCACAAAACCGAGTTACAAAAATAAATAATTGTTATATTCTATGCTTATTATTTGTGAATAAGTATGTGTGAAAATTTCATGCTTTAATTTTGTCATTTGGATGTGAAATTTAGCTAAAAAGGGCATATTTGAGAAACTTTAAAAATATGATAGGCAAATGTCCAAGTGATTAAAATGTTAAACTATTAAAGTTGTGGGTTTGCATGTCAAAGTACCCAAAATTTGATTAGTGGCCAGCCATGCTATGGGTTAAAATGTATTATAAACATTTTATGTTAGTGTTTTATGTTAGAATTAATAAAATAAAGAACATGGGTAAAGAAATAACAGTGGTTAGTAGGGGAGAAACAAAAAAATGAGCTAGGTTGCTCCTCCATTGCCGTGAATGGAAGGAAGAAGAAGAGGGGAAGTTCCGCCAAGGTGGTTCTTGAGATTAAGGTATGTTCAATGTTGCTTTTGGAGGTTTACACATACTTTGGAGGGTTAGCCTACTTCTATTTATCTCATGGATGAAATTAGAGTTGTTGGAGAGTTAGGATTCGGCTAAGAGGCTTCAAAATTTTAGTTGATGCCTTGATACTACTAGCATGTTAGCTATATGGATGTGTTAAGTTACTTGAAATGCTAGATAAATTTGAACTCCCTACCAAATTCTTTAGGCAACCCATGTTAGAAATTTCGGTATTGAGATGTCTAGATCTTTCGGCCATTATAGCTATGGAGGAATAAAGTTTTTGTTTCTTGTTAAATTGGATGAATCTTGTTGTATGAGTGCTTGAACAAACTATGATTAAATGGATGCATAGATTCAAAGTGGGAAGAAATGGGCTATTATATTTGATGCTAATGCCGAATATGAAGATGATGAACTTGAATAAATAATATTCAGCTAGCATGATAAGTTATGAAATATTAAGTAGATGATATAATTGATTGATGAAGTGGCTAATAGGGATTTCTAATGAAATTGTTGCCAAGGCCGAATGTATCATGAAGTAAATAAAAAATTCTAAATGTGCATTATGTGCTTATATGTGTATTCGGCCAGGGAAGTTTGACATGAAACTTTGATAGGTTTGAGAGATGAATGACCGAATGAGCTAGAGGTTATGTATGGATGAATTTTATGCACATGTGTGTGTGTGGCATTAGTAGCTAATGGCATTCGGCATTGTTTAATTAAAATTAGAAATGAATGCTTGAAAGTTAAATAGGTCGCTCTAATGACCAAATAAGCTAAAAGCTAATATATGGACAAATGATACGAATGAATTGGTTTTTGAAATGTATATGGTTGCCGTATGTATTTGTTTGATTGAGAAGTAAATTTGTTTGATTTAGCTCAAGAGCCTAGAGGATCAAAGTTGGATAAGGGAAAGGAAAAAAGTGATCGAAGAGCCGTCGTAATCGTTCGGCAACTTCCGAGGTAAGTTTTAAGTGATTAAACGTTGAGTAAATTCAATCATAATAGGACATAATGAGTTGATTTAATAAGATATGATGTGGCCATGATATGTCTTAAACTCAAATGGTAAGTTCATAAGTGTTTGGACTTGGAAATTTAAGAGCAAATTGTAATAATTTGCTTTGGACAGCAGCAGTAACGTGATTTTAGAAAATCACTATAAATTGTTGGTGTGGAATTATAGGCTGAATAAAATATGTAATCAAAGCTTAGTTAGTCTAGTTTCTTATAAAAGAGACCGTGTAAGCAAAGAAATTGCCTATAAAGAGATATTTAAAGTTGTGCAGGACTGTGTCAGAATGACTCCGAAATCCCCTGTTCTGTTTTTAGAAAATCATTATAAAATGTACAAAAATGGTTATAAGATAAAATTTATATGCTTAGACTCCTTAATGAGTCTAGTTTCAAATGAAATCAAATACAACACATTTTGAATTCTGTAAAATGAGAAATTTGATTCGTAGTGAAGAGTGGTCAGATTAGTCAAACAGTGAAACAGGGGAAACTTTAAGAAAAATCTGGTATTGATTGGCCAAACCTAAAATTCTGGAAATTTTATGGATGGAAGATATACGAGTCTATATTCAGGAAAAATTAACGGCAAGTGATTTAGAGTTTTGTAGCTCTGGTTATAAATAATTTAGTGACCATTGCTCAGGAAAACAGCTCGTAGTGAATATGTGATCTTGTTGTAAACATGGATAAAACTTGTTTTAGTTGCTCATAAGGTAGTGATTAAACCCATACTTGAATTCTAAATCGTGATATTGTAAGCTTATGAGTATTCTAATATGAAATGATAGTATGGCGTAAAATTGAATTATTCATTGGAAAGTGATGGATGTAGATTCGGCCAAGACCAAGTCTGTACATGATAGTATATGTGGTATGTGAAGTATATTTGAATAAATGTGAAAGTGTATATATGTGATAAGGCCTAATAGCCGATGTGATGAATGTGAAAGTGTATATATATGTGATAAGGCCTAATGGCCGATATGATGAATGTGAAAGTGTATATATGTGATAAGGCCGAATGGCCAATGTGATGAATGTGAAAGTGTATATATATATGTGATAAGGCCTAATGGCCGATGTGATGAATGTGAAAGTGTATATATATGTGATAAGGCCTAATGGCCGATATGATGAATGTGAAAGTGTATATATGTGATAAGGCCGAATGGCCAATGTGATGAATGTGAAAGTGTATATATATATGTGATAAGGCCTAATGGCCGATGTGATGAATGTGAAAGTGTATATATGTGATAAGGCCTAATAGCCGATGTGATGAATGTGAAAGTGTATATATGTGATAAGGCCTAATAGCCGATGTGATGAATGTGAAAGCGTATATATGTGATAAAGCCTAATAGCCGATGTGATGAATGTGAAAGTGTATATATGTGATAAGGCCTAATGGCCGATGTGATGAATGTGAAAGTGTATATATGTGATAAGGCCTAATGGCCGATGTGATGAATGTGAAAGTGTATATATGTGACAGGGCCGAGTGGCCAACGTGATGGATGTGAAAGTGTATAAATGTGATAAGTCCCGAAGGGCATTTGTGTCAGTACTATATCCGGGTTAAAACCCCGCAGGCTTTATGCGAGAATATTATCACTGATTAATGTCCGTAAGCTTCGTGCTCGTACTATATCCGAGCTCTAAAGACCCGATGACTACGTGTGGAGATTATGTCCGGGTAAGCCCGATGACTATGTGTGGAGATTATGTCCGGGTAAGACCCGATGACTACGTGTGGAGATTTTGTCCGGGTAAGACCTGATAACTTCGTGTGGAGATTTCGTCTGAGCTAAAGGTCTCACCGATAATCCGAGTAGAGGTTAAAGCTATAAGACTTCGTAATAAGAATTGCTTATAAATATATTCAATGCGAAAGGTTAAACAGGTATGTACTCCAAGTTTATATGTGAGCTTGATTTGCACTAAATCATAAGGTAGTTATGTGATGCATACGAGAGCAATCTATGAGACTATTCCTATGATTATGTGACATCGGATCAGTGCGAGAGGTTATGTGAAATCATACGATATATCTATGTCACATGAGCTCACTTTTATGTGAAAGTTTATCTGCCTATTGTATATGATGAGATGTGCATATTCGGTAAAGGGATGGTATGCCCGAAGGAAGAGTGAAATAAAAATACGAACAACTATGTTATAATTTGATTGTTATCTGTTGACACTGCTTAAAACTTACTAAGCATTGTAATGCTTACTCCGTTTACTCTGTTTCCTCTGTTTTATAGATCTCATTGCGAAGCTATAGGCTCGGGGATCGTCAGCAACTAGTCACACTATCACTATCCACTGCTTGTTACTGTTATGTTTAGAACTATTTTATGGCATGTATAGAATAGACTAGTGGCGGAAGAATATTTTTGGTCAATGTATATAAGCCATGCGTAAATGGCATCTTTTGAATGTTTACTTAGTGAAGTTTAAATTTTATCTCTGGCTGTGCTTAGTACTTATTTAAATGAATGGTCTTTATTTCAAGAAAAAGTTTAAAATTTTACTGTTCTGACATGAGTTACAAGTCCGGTAATGCCCCTTACCTATTCCGGCGACGGTTACGGGATAGGGGTGTTACAGGCCCATTGGGCCCACATGGCCCTTTCGGCCCGAAGTAGCCATCCTACAGCTAGAGTAGTGAGACATACACACCTGATAGGAGACTGGAGTTAATCCACGCTCCGAGCACTCTTAGCCGACGCCCAACCCAAACGAGCACGCCATACAACGAAAGGGATCAACTAAGAAAGGTACCTCTACTCTCCTCATGGTTCTCTCTATTTAAAGCCAGCTTCGCATCCCCTCTTATGTTAGCTTCCCGATGTTGGATCCTTCCAACATCATAGTTTAAATTCAACACCAACTCTTGTCGCCCCCTGTTAGCAAAATAAATGCTCCTTGCTTGCCATGGGATTCGAACCCATGCCTCCCCTCAAATGCTCTACACGCTACTTGTCACTAAGCCATAAGGCTTTTTGTGTCATATTTTATCCCCAATTAATTATAAGATCTAAAGGCGAAAGTCCAGGTTCCCTAAAAAAAAACCAAAATAAATTGCAAGAGCCAAGGCTTGAACCCAAGCTCCCATACAACCTTAATGACGCCACAACCACTAGACTACATGCTTCCTTGTGTCATTTATTTACCCCAATAATTTAAAAGGCCCTCATCCAAGCATCCAGGTTTTTTTTTCACTTAATACCAAAATTTTTGCTAAAGCCCAAGTTTAAACCCAAGATTTCTCCAACACTTCTCAAAGCCATTAACCACTAAAGCAAACATTTAATTGTGTTATTTCATTGCACAATGAAATACCTATTTACAACCTCCTTACGGACCCGCACTCAAGGCCCAATACTTCTAGGCCCAAATTTGGGGTGTTACAATTCTACCCCCCTTAAAGAAATTTCGTCCTCAAAATTTTCCACTCTCAGACTACACCACCACATTTCTGCTGCTCACTCTGATACTAATAATACTAACATACACCCAAAACATTTATCCATCGGAGCAGATAGATTTCACATGCAAACAATTTCTACATTTCCAGAACGCACTCCAAATAAATACTAAATCTAAATTCAAGCGTTACAATTTACTCTAACTAGAGAGTTTCAGTATTGTGCTACTATCTATAGTAGTTTCTCAATATAGCATTTCAATCTATAACAGTAAACAGAGTTAGAGAACTTACAGATTTGGTACCGGAGACTCGGTGTGCCACACCTCCAGTAACATCTTTTTAGAAACAAGTCAAGTTTCGTTGAGAGATTTCAAAACAAAATTTTAGAAAAACCCTTTTCAAACCCCAATTTTGAAAAAAGAAAAAAAATAATAACAATAATTTTCTGCTACCCATACCACAGTCGAGTTTTGTAACCTGGCTCTGATACTACTAAATGTAACACCCTAAACCCGGCCCAGACGTTATGGCCGTATCCGACGTGTCACATTGAAGGTTTTAAGAAAACCAATGCCTCTTTCAACGTCCTTCTTAGTGTTTTAAAAGATAGTCTTTGCTAAGTTAATAAAGTGAATGGAAGCTGTGCACCAAGTAGGTGTCCGAAACAGAGGAGGTGAGTCGTGAAGGCTGCTTAAGTACCAATGCTCCTAATTGGATCCAATCCTAGACATGCCCATAACCATTGCCACACTTTGTTGCGAGGTTCGGTTTTGAGAAAAACGAGTTGGAATTCATTTAAGTCGATATTTTTGATAAATCGATTAATTGTATCGTTGCGCTATTTTGAAAACAATTATCATTTTGGAAATGCTCCCTAGGTCTAACTCTTATTGTTATCAGAAAAATATAGCGTATAAAATAAAATAATCCCAGAAAAATAATTAAAATGGCCTTATTACAACCCAAAACCAAATAATAATATTAATAAGATAAAACTTATAAAGAAATAAATCGGCTACTTATTGCAATTAAAAGAAACAGAAACAGTAGTGTGGCCATCTCCAAGTCCCTCGCAGCTCCAAACCATCTAAGCTTAGGGATTACCTGCACAGTTAGAAACGGGGTGAGTTTACGAAAACTCAGTGTGTAATCCCAATAACAAACAAACAGTGAAAACACAGTGTCAGTACAATCTGGGCCAAAGCCTTATTTAGTCTTGGCATATACTGGGCCGAAGCCTTTTGTTTAACGGTTACTGAGCCGAAGCCTTTTCATAAAACATATCACTAGGCCGAAGCCTTATCATAAATCATATCACTGGGCCGAAGCCTTATCATAAATCATATCACTGGGCTGAAGCCTTATCATAAATCATATCACTGGGCCGAAGCCTTTTCATAAATCATATCATTGGTCGAAGCCTTTACTATAAATGGTATGGCCCTTAGGCCCATTTGAATATCACATGTAATGTCAATGGATGTATGCAAGCCCATTTGGGGAGACTACTCAACCCACCATCCGCTACTCTCCACCCGTACCAACCAACACACCATGTGGGGAATGATTCAACCCACTCAACCAACACACCACTGGCAGCATAACTGTTTTATCATATATCTGGAGGCCTAGCCTCTTTTAATAACTGGGGCAAAGCCCTTTTGATAAACTGGGGCAAAGCCCTTTTCGGTAAACTGGGGCAAAGCCCTTTTCGGTAAACTGGGGCATAGCCCTTTTAGCACTTCCTCCATTTATAAAACCCAACCCATGCAACATGTCATGTATGCAGAATGTCAAGCCCATATTTGAATCAAACAATCACAGTCAAGTTAATCATATCACCAACATATATTCACAATCAAATCCGTCAACCACACAGTCCAAGTCAGTCACTTGCCCACAAGGGCAAAACAGTCATTTTTCACATTATAAGGGTAATTTCGTAATTTTACCATATATTAGGGTTTTCCATGTTCATCAATAATTATCAATATTTTCTAGTGTTTAAACAATGATCTTTAACCCACTTTATCAAACTCGGGCTTTTGGGCCCAAAACCTCTAATGGGCCCTACGAATGCCGATTTAGCCCATTAAGCCCAATTCCAGCCCATTGAGGCCCAACTTACCATCGTGCACAAAATTGAGTTCTTACATGTTCCATCGGTCCAAACACCGATCTTATCGTATTTATCGCATCTATACCCAAACGCAACATTACAAGTTCCCAAAATACTAGTATTTTAGCATTTCGGCTTCTCAGCAAATATTAATCTAAGCTATTACGAGGGTTAGTACACACTTGTTACGGGTTGAAGTTGAAACGTTTCCAAAATCAATCGCCTACGATAACCACTACCTGTCACTCAAACTTAACTAATCCAATATCAATATATGTAAATCCTAAGCACATCAGTCATACGGAATATAAGGGCATATTCGTCATTTTACCATACAGGGGTATTACGGTCACTTTACCCTACAGGGGCTTTACGGTCTTTTTACCTAATAGGGGTATTTTAGTCATTTAACCCTACAAGGGTGTTTCAGTAATTTTGTAAACCAATGGCATTTCAGTAATTTTATAAACTAATGGTATTTCTATAATTTTTAGAAAGGCAAGGGTATTTCTGTAATTTTGTAAATCAGGGATATTTTGGTAATTTTACAAATTGAGGGTATTTTGGTAATTTCACAAACCAGTGGTATTTTGGTAATTTTACAAACTAGGGGTATTATGGTAATTTTACAAACCAGGGGTATTTTAGTAATTTTACAGACCAGGGTAATTTGCTAATTTTACTGATCGATGGTATTTTGATAATTTTGTAATACAAGGGTATTTTAGTAATTTTGTAAATCGAGGGTAAAACAGTAATTTTGTAAATCAAGGGTAAAATTGTAATTCTATAAATCGAGGGTAAAACGATAATTCTGTAAATCGAGGGTAAAACGGTAATTATGTAAATCGAGGGTGCTTTGGTAATTTTACAAGTCGATGGTATTTTAATAAGTTTACAGGTCGAGGGTATTTCAGTAATTTCACAAATCAGGGGTATTTTGGTAATTTTATAAACTAAGGGTATGTTGATAATTTTACAAACTAGGGGTATTTTGGTAATTTTGTAAAATAAGGGTATTTTGGTAATTTTACAAACCAGGGGTATTTTGGTGATTTTACAAACCAAGGGTATTTTAGTAATTTTACAAACCAGGGGTATTTTGGTAATTTGGTAAACTAAAGTATTCTAAATAGGGATAACAATACGAATGGGCCTAAAGCCCTTTCTCAGCCCAAATGGGCCCACATGCTCGTGTGGCCCTTTTAGCCCAAATCTAGCCACAAATATGAGATTCATCTAGCCTAGTCCAATATTCACTACACAATCAAACAACTTATCCAATTGGGCCCGTAGGCCCATTGGGCCCACATGGCCCTTTCGGCCCATCGCGACCCGAAGTAACCATCCTACAGCTAGAGTAGTGAGAAATACACACCGGATAGGAGACTGGAGTTAATCCACGCTCCGAGCACTCTTAGCCGACGCCCAACCCAAACGAGCACGCCATACAACGAAAGGGATCAGCTAAGAAAGGTACCTCTACTCTCCTCATGGTTCTCTCTATTTAAAGCCAGCTTCGCATCCCCTCTTATGTTAGCTTCCCGATGTGGGATCCTTCCAACATCAGAGCTTAAATTCAACACCAACTCTTGCCACCCCCTGTTAGCAAAATAAATGCTCCTTGCTTGCCATGGGATTCGAACCCATGCCTCCCTTCAGATGCTCCACATGCTACTTGCCACTAAGCCACAAGGCTTTTTGTGTCATATTTTATCCCCAATTAATTATAAGGTCTAAAGGCGAAAGTCCAGGTTCCCTAAAAAAAACCAAAATAAATTGCAAGAGCCAAGGCTTGAACCCAGGCTCCCATACAACCTTAATGACGCCACAACCACTAGACTACATGCTTCCTTGTGTCATTTATTTACCACAATAATTTAAAAGGCCCTCATCCAAGCATCCAGTTTTTTTTCACTTAATACCAAAATTTTTGCTAAAGCCCAAGTTTAAACCCAAGATTTCTCCAACACTTCTCAAAGCCATTAACCACTAAAGCAAACATTTAATTGTGTTATTTCATTGCATAATTAAATACCTATATACAACCTCCTTACGGACCCGCACTCAAGGCCCAATACTTCTAGGCCCAAATTCGGGGTGTTACATTCGTAAGCTGCCTCAGCTGTCTTATTACTGATAGTCCTGCCAGCGGGTACGTCAATCATCTACCGAGTCGAAGGATTCAGGCCGTTGTGAAGCGTTTGAACCTATAGCCAGAGTGGTAACCCATGGTGAGGACATCTTTGCAAAAGGTCCTTGTATCTCTCCCATGCATTGTAGAGTGTTTCTAAATCCATCTGCACAAAAGAGGAGATATCATTACGTAATTTGGTTGTTTTAGCTGGCGGAAAATATTTTAATAAAAACTTTTCGATCATTTGTTTTCAAGTAGTGATTGACCCTCATGGTAATGAGTTCAACCATTGTTTATCCTTATTCCTTAATGAAAAAGGGAAACAATAGAAGGAAATGCCATTAATTTTAAATGTATCACAAAATTCTAGGAAATTTTCCAAGTGAGCATTGGGATCCTCATCCTGCAAACCATCAAACTAAACAAACTGTTGTATCATTTGAATTGTGTTAGGTTTTAATTCAAAATTATTTGCAGCAATAGCAGGTCTAACTATACATTACTCAGTTCCTGTTAAATTTGGTTTAGCATAACCATACATAGTGCGTGGAGCAGGATTCTGATTTACTGAATCAGCAGCAATCGCAGGAGGTAGCAGATTTTCTAGGGTTTTAGCCATCTCCTTAGTTGTGGTTGAAGTATCGTCCTCTTGCTCGTCCTCTGTGTATCTTAGGCTTTGCCTTATTTCTCGTCTATTTCTACGAACTGTGCGGTCGATCTCACTGTCAAAAAGTAGTGGTCCTGACAGGTTTCTTTTGGTCATAAATTAGAAAAAACCTGTCAGAAGAAAATAAATAAAGAATTAGAAAATAAAATAAAAATTTAGATTGTAATAAAAGTAAAATAGATAAAGTAATAAAAATCGAGTGCTCCTAATATCCTAGTTCCCCGGCAACGGCGCCAAAAACTTGATGCGTGATATTCGTAATAGGTTTTAAAGATTTATAAATGAATCATTCGTGAGACTAGCTTATTATCACGATTAAGGCAAGTGTACCTATCGAACAATAGTATAGTTCAGCAAGACCGGATTGTCAAACCCAAAGGAACTACGAGTACTAGTATTTACTTCCTTTTTTATTATCTAGCCTAAAAATTTAGAGATTTGGTTATCTAAACTAATTACTAACTAAGAATGCACAGAGTGAAATCTTGGGGAAATACTTTGGGGAAAATTCATTTAATTGAGACAATACCTAAGGAAAAATCCACCTAGACTTCACTTGTTATTTGACTCTGAATAGACGATTTATTCATTTGACTTGATCCGTAGAAATCCCTAAGTTAAATAATTATCTCTCTCGAGACTAATAATGTCTAACCCTAGGTTGAATAATTGAAATCTCTTTCTAATTAACACCCTAGAATTGAATTAACTCGATCTATGGATTCTCTTATTAAGTTTCACCCTAATCCGGCAAAATCTTGTCACCCTATCTCTAAGCGCGCAATCAACTCTTCCTAAATATGAAAATTTTACTCCTAGATAGGGTCTATTCCCCCTCTGCATAAGAGCGTTAACTTGAATCAATATCCTGGAATATTAAAACAAGAATTAGGAACACATAATTAAGAACAAGTCAAATATTTATCATACAATTCAGATAATAATAACAAGATCTGTCTTAGGTTTCATTCCCCTTAGATATTTAAGGGGTTTAGTTCATACTTATGAAAGAAAACATCTCAAAAGGACAAAGATAACAAAACATAAGAAAACCCAAAACTCCTGAAGGAACTTGACAGGAGATCTTCAGTCTTGATGATGAATCTAGCTTCTGAGATGGATCAATCGGCTTTTCTTTAGTAATTCCTTACTTCCTACTCTGCATTCTCTCCATAAGTGCCTCTTCAGGTGTGTAAATAGGCTTTTGGATGCCTAAGAACCTTAAAAATTGGCCTTTTCTGAATAGGACTATACTTCGGCTTGGCAGGGACACGCCCGTGTACGATTACTCCAGCTCATGGTCAAGGCTATTGAATAGGCACGGGCGTGTAGTCTACCTATGTAAGTCGTGCTTCAATCTTGCAAAATGGACACGACCGTGTGCCATGCCTGTGTGAGGAAGTCCAGTCATGTTGATTTCCCACGTGGGTCTATTTTCTCTATTTTCGGCCCGTTTCTCGCTCTTTTTACTCTCCTATGCTCTCCTAAGTAAAAAAACATGAGATTAAAGGATTAGGAGAATCGAATTCACCAAATCTAAAGAGAAACCATTCATAAATGCGCTATGCATGGGATAAAAATATGTATAAATTATGGTTTATCAAATATGCCCACACTTAAGCATTTGCTTGTCCTGAAGCAAAATCCTCAACTCACAATCAAAATAAATCCTTCTCAATTTATAATCCCTATCAATAATATCTCAAAATAATCCATAAGTATTCATGCATTGAAAATTCAACTAAAAGTTCATCAAAGTTTAAAACATTCCAAGTTGAGCATTTTATCACGAAAACATAGGTGTCTCCCCTTACCTAAGTGATTACCTTTGATCAAAATATCACAAATTTTAACATCCTCACTAAAGATTCACTCAAATCACTCAAGGTGTTTAAGGATATCAATAAAAGCACTCATTAGTCAATATGAAAAGTTATTACCATAGGCTTGCCTGAAAATCAAATCTCCACCACTATATATTAAGCTGATACATCAATCAAAAAGGTCTTTTAGAGGGTTGTAATGTGTCTTTGGTTAGGGGGTGTGGTCACAAGCTAAAACAAAAGGTTAGAATCGAGATTGAATTGAAAAATCACTTATCTAGAAAAATAACTAGTCATCAATTGAATACAAGTGAGCTTCTTCTCAAAATGTGGAATTAACATTCAAGCTCAAAAACGACGCATTACAACTAATATGTATTGAAGTACATTCGTATTTTTTCTTATGAACAAGTCAAATACATAGAAGAGCAAAACATAGCCAAGCAATTAATTCAAATCAAATCTCAACAAAAATTGGGATCAAATTAGGGGATTTCAACAATAATGGGTTATGGGTTAATATTGAGGGTGAATCAATTAATGGCTTGTTAGGCTCAAAGGGGTTCACTAAGGGTTAACTATGAAGGTAGGCTTTTGTGGAGTGAGTGGGTTAAACCTAAGTGCCTTTATCATCTTGACATATCAAATCAATGGTGTGGTCTTAACATGCATAATCAAGCAAGTTCTAGAATAAAAAAATCAAAACTGATGCACCCATAATGAAAGTGATCATGAAAGGAATAAAATATGCTCTAAAGGCTCAAGATCTCACAAAAATTATGGCTTTTTGATGTTTAAACTTGTGAATTTCAACTCAAGATAATACCTAAACTTAGGAAAACAACCTAAAAGTTTTTAATTCTTCAAATCAACTTATCATGCTTCATTCCCTAATGTCTTAAAGTTTAAACAATCAATGCATAATTGCCTATGTTTTAATTCAAGACATATCAATAAAAATCATAAATTAATTAAAATTCATTCTAATAGTGATATGAGTGATTCACATGAGAATAAGACAAAATTCAGGGATTTCTAATGATGATATAAAAGACCTCCCACACTTAAGTTGCACATTGCCCTCAATGTACAAAGAAAGATATATTGACAAAGATAGATTTATAATCATAAGATAGGGAGAGAAGTGAAACCTCCTGAATGATGAATGAACTCTTTGAATTGGAGTGATGGAGAGTAATTAGCCAAAGCAATGATGAAAAGTGGAGAAGGATACTCCGGTGGTGGTAGAGGTTCATTAGTCCATAAGTACTGCGCCATTGAAGTTTTTAGTTCCTGTTTGATGATGAGCTTTGGAGCTCTTTATGATTGTGATAAAATCAGGAACTCTTTATGAAATATAATGAAGCATATTTACTCGTAATGAAATAACCGAAAATAAAAATTGTAAAAACTTAAGAAAAAATAGTATTGACAGGAAATAAAAAGTAATTTCAAAATATAAAGATAAAGCTAAAATAGATAATAGGTGTTTATAGAGAAATTGGGGCACACGGTCATGGGGCACGCCTGTGTGCCTTCGTTTCAGCCAGTGTGTTTCGTGGTTTTCGAAATTGGGCGCATTGGTGTACACGGCCATGTTGTACGGCTGTTTAAATCTTCGATTGCTTCTCCCACACCCGTGTATATAGGTCCAAGCTTGTGTTCGTTTTGACAGTGTCGACCCCGGGTGGATGGCATGGGTGTGTCGCACGTCCGTGTTATATTCTCAGTTTCAACCATGGTTTCCAGGCATGGGCTTGTTTCACGCCCGAGTTGTTCTGGCAGTTTCACCCACGGCCATATCGAACGACCGTGGCAACTTATTTGTACCCCGTGTTGGGGAAAAATCTTACCCTGTTTTCACACGGCCTAATGCATGTACGTATGCCTAGCTGTGCGGTATTTAGAAAGCCTGCGTTCCATGATTCGGTTTGTATGTTAGATGTTAAAAACTAAGATTGAAAGAAATTAACACTGTAAATGTTCGGGTTGCCTCCCGAGAAGGGCTTATTTATAGTCTAAGCTCAACTTACCTCTTTTCTGCATGGTCAATGTGGTGTGAGGAGTTTACACTCCTCATCCCTGCTATAAACTTTATCAACATAAGGTTTAAAATGAGTATTGTTTACCTTAAAAGTGCTGAATTTGGGATGATTTACCTCGACTGTACCATTTGGGAAAATACTGAGTACCGTAATTGGAATTTCTTCATTAGGTTGAGAAGTGGTAATGCGAGGATCTGCTGCATCTAGTAATACTTTGTCTCCTACCTTAAGTTGATTTGGTGAGGTATTGAGCTCGTCTTGGGTCGGTTTTGATTTATCAGGTGTTCTCAATTTCTGTGTCTGTCATTCATCTAGCTCCTTGATTTGTAACCTTCGTTCTTCATGGATAGGTCCTTTGTTGTTGTTTGAACACGGCTCATATGCGTTCTTCGTAACTATTTACTGCACATAAGGTTTCACCACATGATCAATACTAGTAGAATGATTTATACAACCACCTTCAATTTTGGATGTGTTACTTGAATTACGAGCTTGAAGGGTGATTGTTTCGCCTCGCACACGAAGAGTGAGTTCACTTGTGCCAACATCAATAATGGTTTTAGCAGTCGCTAAAAAGGGTTGACCTAAAATTAAAGGTGTGTCACTATCCTCTTCCATGTCTAGAACAATAAAGTCTACTGGGTATATAGATTTATCGATCTTAACAAGAACATCTTCAATGATACCCTTAGGAAATCTAACGGTTTTACCAGCCAATTGAATACTCATCCTAGTTTGTTCGGGTTTACCAAGACCTAGCTGCCTAAACATTTTATAAGGCATAACAGTAATGCTTGCTCCTAAGTCAGCCAATGCATTATGAACATCTAAACTACCAATTAAACAAGGAATCGTAAAACTTCCTGGATCTTTCAATTTGTTGGGTAGCTTATTCTGTAATTTGGCTGAGCAAACTGCATTCAACTCCACATGCGACACCTCATCCAACTTTCGTTTATTTTTTAAAAGCTCCTTTAAGAATTTGACTGCCTTTGGCATCTGCAAAAGAGCTTCAATAAACGATAAGTTAATATGTAACTTTTTTAATAATTTAAGGAATTTACCGAATTGTTCTTTTGTGCAGTCTTTCCTTGTCACTTTTGCGTATGGCACACAAGGTTTGTATTCTTTACTTACCGGAATAACCAAAATGCAAAACTGAAATGAGTACCAGGTAAGTTTGAATAACTTTAAGTAAACTATTAATATGTCTGTGGCATGTTTAATAATGTAGGATAATTGGTTATAGTGATGGCATGAAAATCCAGGAAATGTGTTAATAATAATGATATGATAATAAATAGCCTGGTTGAAGTCAATAGGGAAATTTGATGGATAAACCATGGCTTAAGTGACTTGAGATCCTACATGTAATGTAGAAAAGGATTTAGGCCAGACGGGTAATCCGTTGATCTCAAATATAGAAAGGATCTAGCCCATATGGGTGTTCCATGACTGATCGAGCCTCCTTATGAATATGTGTGCATTGTGGATTTAGCCTGAATGGGTAATCCGATTAGGGTCTGAATTTATCCTGGACTATATACTTAAGACGATCGCTCTTACTACTTGACAGTAAATGGATAATCCATCGAGATTTCCAAGAGACTTAACGGGATTAACATGAGATATGAAAATGAAAATGTTGGATGATGAGCTCATCTAAGACAAATCTACATGGTGTATTGTTGTGAGACTAACTTGTTAATTGGGTGCATGTGATAGAGAAAACTAGTTCATGCTTGTTGGTTTCTTTGCCTAATATGGATGTATGCTAACTAATCGGTAAGTTTACTTTCCATTTATTCAGGCTTACTAAGCATGTAAATGCTTACCCCTCTCTTTTCCTTGTCTTACAGAGCTCGAAGAGTCGTAGAGGTCGGAAGACGGTTGGAGAATCAACACACTATCATCTTGTCTAGCTTTGGTATATAGATACTCTTATTTTATTCAATCGCATGTATAGGGCTTTTGTTATTTTATTATATGTGTCATTTGAAGCCAATATGAAGGCTTATAAAAGTATATATTTCACTTGTATATGGCCAGGGGAATTGGCTCATTTTGGTGTAAGTTATGACCTGCCAAATTGTGCATGTTATGTTCTAATGTTCTTGTGATGATTAAATATGGTGCAATTAGTCATATATAATATCACCAAAACACATGGGGTGGTTAGGCAAAAATTTGGCAATGAGTTAAGATGTCGAGCCAAGCTTAATTGAGTTACAAGTCATGGAAATCCTTAATATAAATGGGGTAATCTAGCATGTATAAAAATCGATGAGATGAGGTTACATGCAATTAGTTTTATTAAGCTCATTTAATAGTATAATTAGGCCATGTTAAATATCATTAGAGTCTATAAGTGATAGTGGATGTTAGAGGGTGACTAAAGGCTTGGAAAATAGCCTAACAAGGTCCACACGGGTAGACACACGGGCATGTGTTTAGGCTGTGTGTGACACACAGATTGCCCTATGGGCGTGTGGTATGGTCGTGTGTCTCCTACGCCCAAACATTTTAAGTCAGAATACATGGTAGTAAAGACACAAGCAGAGACACGGCTGTGTGTCTCAACCATGTGGAGGGCACTGCCTAGCACACGGGCGTGTGTCTTGGCCGTGTGTCCTTGAAGGCATAATGACGTCATAAACAAAATGCTCGAGTTTTTAGACATGGGCAACCACACGGGCGTGTCTAGGCCGTATGAAGGACACGGGCCAAGGACACGGTGTGTGATTGGCTTTGTGAAAAACCCTATAGGTTTGAAATAGAAAATAAATTCAATTAATTCCATATGGGTAGGGGACACAGGCGTGTCCCAAAGCAATAGGCGTATGCATTGCCTCCACACGGGTAGGGGACACAGGCGTGTCCCAAATGTGTGAGGCTTAACTTAGAAAATTTTTCAAGAACTATTTCAGGTCCTCGGTTTAGTCTTAGACCTTTCTTAAATGTATGTTTTGGATCTCATTGGTCCGTAATAAGAACACTAAGATGTCATTTGATTAGTTTTAAATTGGAACAAAATTTTACAACCCGTATTTCCTGAAAATGTTAGAGTACATATTTGGTAACGCCTCGTTCCTGGTCCCGATATCAGCTACGGTTAAAGGGTGTTACGTTTAGTGGTATCAGAGCTACGGTTTAGTCAGTTCTAGGACTACGTAAAGTGTATTGAGTTTAGCTATACATGCCATTATACGAACGTTGATAGTGTGACATCTCCTAACTGCTTAATCGTCTTTGAATATAGTAAATATCTTCCAATCAAGAGCAAGATGAGTCTGAGGGAGCTAAAAGCCATGCTCCAGCTTCCGTACAACGAGTTGTTTCTAATAGTAGCAGAAGGTCTATATCTGATGGCCGGGAAGAGGCCAGAGCCGCCTTCTTTAATATGATAGATTAGTGGTTTGGAGATTATTTGAGAAATCCCCCAACATACCACGACCTCCCCCACCCTCTAACCGACCTGATGAGGAAGTGCCACAAGGTACAGCACCTATGAGAATTGGTAAAGCCCTTGTAGACAAGCTTAGAAAGTACGGGGCTGAGGGATTTATAGTTAAGATTGATGATGATGCTGAACGAGCCAAGTTTTGGCTCGTGAACAATATACAAGTGTTAGACGAATTATCGTGCATGCTTGAGGAGTGTTTAAAGTGTGTTGTATCTCTTCTGAAGGATACTGCATACCACTGGTGGAAGACTGAATCTTCAGTGGTGCCAAAGGAAAACATTACTTAGGAATTTTTCCAAGCAGAGTTTAAGAAGAAATACATCAGTTAGAGGTTCCTAGACTCGAAGTGAAAGGAGTTCTTGGAACTCAAACAAGGAAATAAGACTGTAATGGAATGTGAAAGAGAGTTTGTAAGGCTAAGTCTGTATACGACTGAATGGGTTCAAATAGAGTCAGAAATGTGTAAACGCTTCGAGGAAGGTCTGAATGAGGAATCAAGCTGTTGATTGGGATCCTTGAGATACGAGAGTTTACTGCATTAGCAGATCGGGCCAAGAAGGCAAAAGAGCTCAATAATGAAAGGAAGCAAGCAAAAAGAGAAGCTTTAGTTTTAAGCAAGAGATCCAGCGGTAGGAGGTTCTCATTTTCCACAAAGAAATCAAGGAGCCAATATGAATGCTCCACTTCATCGGTAGGATATTCAGGTAGAGCGAGAAGCTCCAAACGGCGTAACCAAAAGTCTTCTTCCCCAATGGTGACTAGTGTAGAGAGTGTAGATGACCAAAAGCCAAGGTGTAAAAGCTACAATAAATTTCACTTCGGAGAGTGGAGAATAAAGAGCGGTGCGTGTTTTAGATGTGGTTCGCTTGACCACTTCCTCAGAGACTTCGTATAGAGAATCGATAAAGAGGGGGAAGTAGCCCCGAAATCAAGTGCTCCTATTTCACGAGGTAGACCTCCGAGATATCCTAAAAGTACTAGTGGTAGTCGGGTTAAGGTCAAAGACACCGAGAAATCAGATGCTCGAGCCCTGGCAAGAACGTATGCAATACAAGCTTGAGAGGAAGCCTATGCTCCTGATGTCATCATAGGTACCTTTTCTCTTTTTAATACTTGTGTTGTTACCTTAATTGATCCAGGATCGACGCATTCATACATTTGCATGAGATTGGTGTCTAGTATGAATATATCATTGAACGTACAAAATTTCTAATTAGAGTGTTGAACCCATTAGGCAAGTCAGTCCTGGTTGATAAAGTCTGTAAGAATTGTCCCTTGACGATTCAGGGTCATTGTTTTCCGGCTAACCTTATGTTACTGGCATTTGATGATGTAACACCCCTAACCCGTATGCATCGCCGGAATAGGGTTAAACGGCATTACCAAACATATCTAAAGACTTCGCAGTCATTTCATAAACATCATAGCATCATAGTCAAACATCAACATGAGTCCCTTTCTTAGGTCAATGAGACCTTAAACATGCATTAGGAAGAGGTCGGGACTAAGCAAACATGTTCACAACTTTCCACACTTAGGAAAATTTTCTATTCTGTTAAGGTCACACGCCGTGTGACCAGACCGTGTGCCTTACACGGGTATCAGACACACCCATGTAAACCAGCCATGCCAAATCAGGGTAACCATACTAACTTTCACCCACGGCCAATAGGCACGCCCGTGTGCCATGATCGTGTGGCACAATGCAGGCTTGGTTTAAGCCATCTTGCCACCCATTATGGTTCAACCTACAACAAGGAAACAAACATATATGTACAACCCAATCAACCATTCTTTATTCTAAAACATACATCATTCATTCTCATACCAAGAACTCATCAAACTTACCTTCTTCTTTATCCAATTAAGACATACCATAGTTGCAAATTAACATCGCATATCATAAGCCATTATCAAATATGAGTTCAAACACAAATTAGTCAAATTTCATGGCTAACTATATACAGCACAAAACATACTTCACAACTACTAGCCTATACATGCCATACTTAAAATATTTACATTTTCAAAAGTACAAAAATGAGATCGATAGTGTGGTGACGATCCTCGACTATCCCCGAGCCTTCAGTAGCTACGATAACTGTAAAACAGACAGTAATCACACAGAGTAAGCTTTCAAAAGCTCAGTAAGCTCGTACTAAAAACATTCATACTAAATAAACAAAAATGATAACCTATGAGTATTTGTGCAATTTCAATCCATATAACTATATCAACTCAATGATTTATATACATAACATCATTTATCACTTAGGCATTATACATACCTGAAGCTTCCCGTACTTATTCACTTTTGTACTTACCTCATGATGAATGTTATAAGACTTTTCATCAGTTATTCTTTTTTTTACACATCAGTACACTTAGTACTGTAAGGTTAGTCGAAGCTAAATATCTTCGCACACTTAGTGCCATCTTGAATAACTGAAACTAAGTCGGTATCGCACACTTAGTGCCAAAGCTAGTTTAAATTGCACATTTAGTGCCAAAGCTTCCGATTCATCACCATATTATCCAATTCAATTATATACAACTCATGTAGAATAAAGGCATCAAAACTTACTTAACATCACATTTTAAGTACGAATTTACCTCGTACTCGGAATTTGTCGACTCGGACTGTTTATTCTACAATCTTTGATTTCCCTAGGTCTAAGTCTAAATTCCTCTTTTCTTGATCAAAATGTATTCAAAATTAACCCTTTTATTCACCAAATAATTCAAAACAATTCATATGTACACAATTAGGACATTTTGCAAACTAGCCCTCACATTTTCACATTCGACACTTTAGTCCCTATTTCACAAAATCACAAAATACACATAATTTGCATATACACAAGCTTATCCGAATTCTCCTTGTACTCATACTAGTCCATACATTTCATTTATTTCACATTTTAGTCCCCCAAAATAATATTTTCACAATTTAGCCCAAATTACTCAATTTCATCAAAAATCCAAAAACAAAACATTTAAACCCAACATCAAGCTTCCATAATTTATCAACTAACATCATAAAGCTCACATTTTCATCAATGGCACATTTCAAAATCATCACCAAAATCGTAAATTGAAGCATGGGTTCAATATTACACGAAGCAACGATTACAAAACATAAAAATTATCAAAAACCGAGCAAAACACATACCTAATTCACCATTCAAAGTGCCGAACCCTAAGTAAGCTTACTCTTTTCCTTTTCTTTGTATTTTCGGTGGAATAGCATGAACAAATGGCTAATTTCATGCGTTTGTTTTATTTTAATTACTTAATAATCATTTTCCCATTTTGCCCTTTTATAAACAATTATAAAACCTTTTAATGAATGGTTGTTTTAGTCCATTAACATTCCCAATGGACAGATAACAACATAAGGACCCTTACTTTAGAAAGCCATTTCAAATAGGCACTTTAACATCTAGCACTCAGCTTTTACATTTTATGCGATTAGGTCCTTTTTGCAAATTAGGCACACAAACAATTAAATTTTCACACGAGATTTTCACACATGTCTATTCACTTATAATAGGCACAAAAAACAATATAAAAATATTTTTCGAACTCAAATTTGTGGTCCCGAAACCACTATTCTGACTAAGATCAAAACCAGACTGTTACAATTCTCCCCTTTAGGGATTGTCGTCCCCAAAAATCTTACCGTGAAATAGATTTGGATACTATTGTTTCATAGTATCTTTAGGCTCCCACATTGCTTCTTCAATACCGGGCCGATGCCACATCACTTTAACTAACGGAATCTTCTTATACGTAACTCTTTAACCTCTCGAGCTAAGATTCGAATTGGTTTTCTTCGTAGTTCATATCGGACCGAATTTCAATCTTAGATGAAAGAATTACATGTGAAGGATCAGATCTGTACCGTCAAAGCATTGATACATGAAATACATTATGAATCTTTTCTAGTTCAGTGGCAACAACAATCTATATGCAACCAGCACAATACACTCGATAATTTCATACAGCCCGATAAATCTTGGAGTCAATTTGCCTTTTCTACCAAATCGAATCACTTTCTTCCATGGAGACACTTTCAAAAATACTTTTTCACTGATATCAAACTCAATATCTTTTCTTTTCAAATCTGCATATGATTTCTGATGAGCAGAATCTACTTTAAAAAAATCTCGGATCACTTCTACTTTCTGTTCAGTTTCTTTTATCAAATCAACCCCGTGAATCTTATTTTCATTGAGCTCTGTCCAATAGAAAGGTGTACGACATTTACGACCGTATAAAGCTTCGTATGGTGCCATTTTGATGCTCGACTGGAAACTGTTATTATAAGCGAATTCAATCAAAGGTAAATGTTGTACCCACGTAACTTCAAACTCAAGAATGTAACATCTCAACATATTCTCAAGTATCTGAATAATCCGTTCAGATTGATCATCTGTTTGCGGATGATAAGCAGTGCTAAAATGCAATATAGTACCTAGAGCATCTTGCAATTTCTTACAAAATCTCAATGTGAATCTCAGATCTCGGTCTGATACTATAGATAATGGCACACCATGCAATCTTACTATATCAGAAATGTATAATTTAGCTAATCTATCAGGTGAATAATCAGATCGAACTGGAATAAAATGAGCTAATTTTGTCAAACGATCAACTACAACCCAAATGGCATCTTTCTTCCTCGGAGATAGAGGTAAACCCGACACAAAGTCCATGGTCACTCGACCCCATTTCCACTCTAAAATCATAATCGGTTGTAGTAACTCAGACGACACTTGATGTTCAGCTTTAACTTGCTGAAAAATCAAACATTTAGAAACAAATTCAGATATATCTCTTTTCATTCCGAACCACCAATAATTTTGTTTCAAGTTATTGTACATTTTAGTACTACCTGGATGCACAAATAACCGACTACTGTGAGCTTCACTCAGAATCATTTGAAGTAACTCGGGATATCTCAGAATGCAAATCCTATACCAAAATCTTAAACAATTATCTTTATCAACTCTGAATTCTGAATTAGTCTCTACATTACATTAAACTCGTTTAGCTAAAATCTCATTATCTATTTTCTGAGCTTCAATAATATGTTGTAAAAACAATGGTCTTGCTTTCAATTCAGCTAAAATTGAAGCATCCTCAGACAGAACTAGATGAGCATTTTTCGCACACAAAGCAAATAACGATTTTCGACTCAAAGCATCTGCAACAACATTTGCTTTTCCTGGGTGATAATCAATCACAAGTTAGTAATCTTTCAAGAATTCTAACCATCTTCTCTGTCGCAAATTCAAATCTTTATGAGTCATCAAATACTTCAAACTCTTATGATCAGAAAACACATGGCATTTCTCACAAAACAGATAGTGACGCCAAATCTTTAAAGCAAACACAATAGCAGCTAACTCGAGGTCGTGAGTTAGATAATTCTTTTTATGCGGCTTTAGTTGTCTCGATGCATAAGCTATAAATTTCCCTTCTTGCATTAAAACACATCCCAAACCAATCAACAAAGCATCACTATAAATCACAAATACTTTACCCGATTCAGGTTGTACCAATATTGGAGCTTCAGTCAACACGGCTTTCAACTGATCAAAGCTTTTGTGACATTTTTCAGACCACTCAAACTTCACATCTTTCTGGAGCAATTTTGTCAACGGAGTCGCAATCATCGAGAAACCTTTTACGAATCTTCTATAGTATCCAGCAAGTCCCAGAAAACTACGAACTTCTGAAACATTTCTCGGAGGTTTCCAATCCAAAATAGATGAGGTTCAACTCAGATACTAGAGGCTGACACAAAATGACCCAAGAAACCAACTTCTCGCAACCATTATTCAAATTTAGTAAACTTTGCATACAACTATTTATCTCGCAGTGTCTGTAGCACTATTCTCAAATGCTCGGCGTGTTCAGATTCATCAGGTGAATAAATCAATATATCATCAATGAATACTACAACAAATTGATCTAAATACGGTCTGAAAATTCTATTCATCAAATCCATAACGATAGCAAGCACATTAGTCAATCCGAAAGGCATAACTAAAAATTCATAGTGACTGTACCTTGTTCTGAAAGCAGTCTTCAGAATATCAGAATCTTTCACTCTCAATTGATAATAACCCGATCTCAAATCTATTTTTGAAAACACAGTAATTCCTTTCAACTGATCAAACAAATCATCAATTCGGGGCAAAGGATATGATAAACCGTAATTTATACATATTTTTACCCCATGTTTAACGCATTTTATGGATGATTTCCTATTAGAATTGGTGAATTCGATGCTCCTAATGCTTTAATTTCATGTTTTATACTTAGAAGAGCATAGGAGAGCAAAAGGAACGAGAAATGGGCCGAAAATGGAGAAAATGGGCAAAAGTACAAAATCAATACGGCCTGGACCTCCTCACACAGGCAAACCACACAGCCGTGCCAATTTGGCAGTTTCGAAGCACGATTCACACGGGCATGTCACACGAGTGTGTCCCTGCCGAGACCAAGTCGAGTCCAATTCGGAAAAGGCTAATTTTGAGGGTTCTTAGGTATTCCAAAGCCTATAAATACACCCTAGAGGAGGAAGAAAAAGGGAGGCAGAGAACATGAAGTAAGGAATTACTCGAAGGAAGTCGATAGATCTATCTCAGAAGTCGGATTCACTATCAAGACTGAAGATCTCCCATCAATTTCCCCTTCAGGAGTTTTGGGTTTTCTTTATGTTTTGTATTCTTTATTATTCGAGATGTTCTCTTATTTAGTTATGAACTAAAACCCCTAAATACCTACAGGGAATGAAATCTAAGACGAATCTTGTTATTATTTTCTGAATTGTATGATAAATATTTAGCTTGTTCTTAATTATGTGTTCTTAATTCTTGTTTTGATATCCCAGAATACTGATTCAAGATAAGCTCTTATTCAGAGGAAGAATAGACCTTGTCTAAGAGTAAATTTGTCATAATTAAGCGGAGTTGTTTGCGCGCCTAGACATAGGGTGACAAGATTTTGTCGGATTAGGGTGAAACCTAATAAGGGGATCCATAGATTGAGTTAATGCAACCCTAGGGTGTTAATTAGAGAAAGGTCTCAATTATTCAATCTAGGGATTAGACGTTATTAGTCTTGGATAGGGAAAATAACATAACTTGGGGATCTCTATGGAACAAGTTAAATGAATAAATCGTCTGATTCGGAGCGAGAATAACAGGTAAAGTCTAGGTGGATTTTTCATTAGGTATTATATTAATTCAATTGATTTTCCCAAAAGCAATTTCCCAACTCCATTCTCTGTGAATTCTTAGTTAGATAATTAGTTAGTTAAAATAAAAACCACTTTATTCTTAGGCTAGATAATAAAAAGACAGTCATTACTAGTAGTTTTAGTTCCTTTGGGTTCGACAATCCGGTCTTGCTAAAACTATACTACTGTTCGATAGGTACACTTGCCTACATTGCGATAATAGTTAGTTTCAAGAACGATTAATTATAAATATTTAAAACCTATCACGAAATCATGCGATCAAATTTTTTGCGCCATTGCCGGGGAACTAAGATATTAGGAACGCTCAATTTTTATTACTTTAGCCATTTATTTTTCTTGCAATTTAATTTAATTTATTATTATTTTTTATAATTTACTTTTTCCTTCTTTTGGCAGGTTTTTATAGTTTATGACTAGAAGAAACCCGTCAGGACCACTAATTTTTGACGAAGAAATAGATCGCACAGTTCGCAAAAACCAAAGAGAAATAAGGCAAAGCTTAAGATACACAGAGAACGACAAAAAGGATGATACTCAACCCCTAACCGAAGAGATGGCTGAAAACCAAGACAATCAGCTACCTCCTGCAATTGCGGTTAATCAAAATCCTGCTCCACGCACTATGTATGATTATGCTAAACCTTCTTTAACAGGAACTGAATCAAGCATAGTTATACCTACTGTAGCTGCAAATACTTTTGAACTGAAACCTAACACTATTCAAATGATACAGCAACTTATTCGGTTTGATGGTTTGCAGGATGAGGATCCCAACGCTCATTTAGCCAACTTCTTAGAACTATGCGATACATTTAAAATTAATGGTGTTTCTGATGATGCTATACGTCTTCAGTTGTTTCCCTTTTCATTAAGAAACAAAGCTAAATAGTGGTTGAACTCGTTACCATGAGGGTCAATTACTACTTGGGAACAAATGACCGAAAATTTTTTACTAAAATATTTTTTTCCGATTAAAACGGCTAAATTACGTAATGATATCTCTTCTTTTGTGCATATGGATTTAGAAACACTCTACGATGCATGGGAGATATACAAAGACCTTTTGAGAAGGTGCCCTCACCATGGGTTACCGCTTTGGTTACAGGTTCAAACGTTCCATAATGGCCTGAATCCTTTGACTCGACAAATGGTTGACGCAGCTGCTGGCGGAACCATCAATAATAAAACACTTGAAGATGCCTATGAGTTTATAGAGGAGATGTCACTGAATAACTATCAGTGGCAAGTCATGAGGACAAAGCCAACGAAAACAGCCGATGTTTATAACGACGATTCAGTCACCATGCTCTCTAATCAAGTAGAACTCTTGAATAAGAAAATTGATGGTCTTCTTAGTTCTTCACAGGTTCACCCAGTAATGCAGTGCAAAGCAAGTGGAGGTGGAACAAGCCATTCGGAACACCAACCCTATGGCCACAACATGGATAACGAGCAATTAAATTACATGGGTAATAATCCTCGACTTCAAAACAATCCATATAGTAACACTTACAACGCAGGTTGGAGGAACCACCCCAATTTCTCGTGGGGTGGTCAAGGAAATCAAAGACCACAACCACCTCTAGGCTACCAACAACCACCCTACCAATAGGAAAAGAAGCCAAACCTTGAAGAGATGCTCTCCAAGTTTATATCGGTGTCAGAAACACGTTTGCAGAATACTGAGACAGCACTTAAAAATCAACAAGCGTCGATCCAAGGGCTCGAAACTCAGATAGGCCAGCTTTCCAAATTAATCTCCAAACGACCACAAGGTAGTTTGCCAAGTAATACTGAACCTAACCCAAGGGATCAGTTTAACGCGATTAATGTTCAAGATGAAGAAGGAGTTGTTGAGCCTGATCCAGAACCGAGGCAAGAAACTATGGTAAGCAAAGGTCAAGGTGAGGTAGATCACAATAAAAACAAAATGGTTCATGTCGAATATAAACCTCGTGTGCCATACCCCAACGCGATAAGGAAAGACCGCTCAGATGAAAAATTTGGTAAATTCCTTAAACTCTTAAAAACATTCCACATTAACTTACCGTTTATTGAAGCACTATCGCAGATGCCAAACACAATGAAATTTTTAAAGGAGCTTTTAGCAAATAAGTGGAAGTTGGACGAGGCATCGCATGTGGAGCTAAATGCAGTGTGCTCAGCTACTCTGTAAAATAAGCTACCGAACAAGCTAAAAGATCCAGGGAGTTTTACGATTCCTTGCTTAATTGGTAGTTTAGATGTTAATAATACATTAGCTTATTTAGGGGCTAGTATCAACGTCATGCCTTACAAAATGTTAGCAAATAAAACTATAAGATTCCCTAGGGGTATTATTGAAGATGTGCTAGTTAAAATCGATAAATTTATATTTCCCGTTGACTTCATTGTTCTAGACATTGAGAAGGATAACAACACTCCTTTAATTCTAGGAAAGCCCTTTTTTGCAACTGTAAAACAATTATTGATGTTGGCACAGGTGAACTCACACTCCGTGTGGGAGACAAAACAATCACCCTTCAAGCTCGCAATTCTGGTAGCACAATAGAAATTGAAGGTGATCGTCTAAACCATTCTACTAAAACTGACAATATGGTGTAACCTTCTTTGTAGGAAATGAGTTAGAAGGAAGTACATGAACCATTCTCAAGCAATAGTGGAGGACCTATTCATGACGATCGAAGGCTACAAATCGAGGAGTTAGATGAATGGCGGACGCATAAATCGAGAACACCCGACAAACTGAATCTACGATAGAACAAGCTCAATATCATTCCAAATCAACTTAAGGTTGGAGATAAAGTCTTATTAGATGCCGTTGATCCTCACATTGTCACTACTACACCGAATGAAGAAATCCCTCTTACGGTACTTAGTATTTTTCCATTCGGTACAGTTGAGGTAAGTCACCCTAAGTTCGGCACATTTAAGGTACACAACACCCATTTAAAACCTTATTTTGATGAGATTAATAGCAGGAATGAGGAGTATAAACTCCTTAAACCACCATGATCATTCAACGGAGAGGTAAGTTGATCTTAGACTAAAAATAAGCGGTTCTCAGGAGGTAACCCAAGCAATAACTGCATTAAATTCTTTAAAATTTAGTATTCAACAGCTCACTTACTAACAGAGCACTTGAATACAGGTTTTCCACTGAGACACAGCCAAGCACACGGGCGTGCTTAGGGCCGTGTGAAACCTAGGCAAGGGATCCCCAAACACGGGCTACGATAAAACGCCATGGTCGTACGACATGGCCGTGGTCGAGCCTGCCAAAACAACACGGGCTTGTGACACGCCTATGTGGAAGAACCATGGGTGAACCTATTAAAACAACACCGGTATGCGACACGCCCGTGGCTAGCACCCTTGGTCGAACCTGTTAGATTGACACGGGTGTGGGTCTTCATACACAAGCGTGGGAGAAGCGAACAACACCAGACACGGCCATCGGACACGGTCGTGTGCACCCACACTCCCAAGGAACACGGGCATGTGCTGAATGTCAGACGCGCCCAAATTTGAAATTCGCGAATCACATGGGCTGAAATTACAGAACGCGGATGTGTTTCCACAAAAATTCATCACCCTCTCCTTCAGTTCCCTCGAGGGCCCCAAGAAGAACTCTTCCAAAAACTTCGGGTCCAACCTTTAATTGCGGGCCGCTGCATCGACTGGGCTGCTGTAGAACAAGTTTAGTTGGCTGATGCGATTCGGGCCCTCTTAACCATTGACCCTTGGGAGCTATTCTTTGGGATCATTGAACCGACATACCTCGCGCTCACGATGGAACTATGCTCAACGTTCCATCTTCAAACTATAATAACGAACAATGGTGATCCCGGCACGGTCTAGTTTTACCTAGGTGGGTTAGTCCGCCAGCTAAGCGTCCCAGAGTTCGGTGCTGTACTGGGTTTATATACAGAGAAATTCAATGAGGAGAATGACTTACATGTTCTCAACCGCCACATCCATCGTTCTCTTTCATGGTGCTGGGGTGCACTAGTACCAGGTGGGGCCACCTACAATCCTAGCCGCTCCAGGGCATCGGCTCTCCCTCCATCTCTGAGGTACCTACACGCCATTTTAGCTTACACGATTACAGGGAGGTGAGAGAGCACTGGCGTCAACAACACTCATGTCGCACGGGCATGTCATCGACCTTGCCTATTTCATCGCCCTCGAGATTCAGCACTAGACGGAGCAGCATAGGAAGGGGGTCATCTCCATTGGCACCTACGTGAATCGGTTGGCTCGACACTTTAGGTTCCTCAGCACCGTGGCCCAAGAATCATCCCTTACTATCATCGGCCAGATGTCTCCACAAGGCATCTCGAGCATGCTTAGCATGAGGATGATCGAGAGGGGCCAAGGAACCTACCCTCCCCAATATCGTCTCGCCCAATCTATCGAGGAGGAGGCCTACAAGGACATTCCTGATGATGTCCCTCCACAACACGAGGACCCACCGACTCAACCACCACACCCTCTCGTCCAGTTCATGCGGCGACTTCATATGCTGACATCTCTGAGCGCCTCACTTGATTCGAGCAGCAGTGTTTTCAATGATTTAACAACATTGATGCTACTCTACAGTAGATTTGTTAGCACCTCCACATCTCATCACCAGTCCCACCTCGCGAACCATCCAGCGATGAAGATGTTTAAAAACATTTATTTATTATTTTATGTTTTTAATTTTTATTAAAACTACTTTTTATTTTTATTAGATTTTAGAAATTTATTTTTAATTATCAATTTCGGTTATTTCTTTATGAGTAATTATTCTTCCTAATATCCCCTAAAAAGTTCCTAATCTTATCATAGTTATATAGAGCTTTTAAGCTCATCATCGCATAGGAACTAAAAACTTCACCGGGAAAGGTTCTCCACGACTGCCATGTCCTGATTGACCATGACCATAGCTACCACTAGATATAATATTCTTTTGGCGCAGGACTTATGGATTAATGAACCTCTACGACCGCCGGAGTATCCTCCTCCACTCTCGAACCGATTACTCTCCAAAACTCCAGTTCGAGGAATTCATCATACAGTAAGTTTCATTTCTCCCCCATCTTATTTTTATAGTCTAATATCTATCTTTGTACATTGAGGGCAATGTACATCTTAAGCGTGGGGGGTATTTATTTCATTATCGGAAAAATCCCTAAATAACTGCCTTGTTCTCTAGAAAAGCTCTCATATCATATTTAGGATAAATTTTGATTGATTTATGATTTTAATTGATATATCTTGAATTAAAACATAGGCATTTATACATTAATTGTTTAAACCTTAAGACATTAGAGAATCAAGCATGATAAGTTGATTTTTAAGAATTTAAAATCTTAGGTTGTTTCCCCAAAGTTTAGGTATTACTTTGAGTTGGAATTCACACGTTTTAAATATCAAAAAGCCATAAATTTTGTGAGATTTTTGAGCCTTTTGAGCATCTATTAATTCTTTCATGTCACTTTTATTATTGATTTGAGTGCGGCAGTATTGAATTGTTATTCTAGAACTTGCTCAATTATGCATGTCGATACCACACCATTTCATTTGATATGTCAAAATGATTAAGGCACTTAGGATTAACCCACTCATGCCATGAAAAGCCTACCTCCACGATTAAACCCCTAGGAAACCCTCTTGAGCCTAACAACCCATTTCTTGTATTACCCTTAATATTAACCCTGAACCCATTATTGTTGAAATCTCTTAAACTAATTTGAGCCCCATTTTTTGTCGAGATTTGAATTGAAATAGTTACTTAGCTATGTTTTATTCTACTTTGTAATTATATTTTCTTAAAAAAAACAAGTATACATATTAGTAGTAGTAATCTTCTGAGCTAAAGAAGTTAACTTCCATATTTTGAGAAAAGCTTTGTTGTACGCAATTGAAAACTAGCTATTTTTCTAGTTAGGCAAATTTTTAACTCAATCTCGATTCTAACCCTTTCTTTCAGCTTGTGACCACACCCCCTAACCAAGCCTCATTACAACCCTCTAAAGACCTTTTGATTGATGTATCATCTTAAATTATAGTTGTAGAGATTTGATTTTCATGCAAGCCTATGGTAATGACTTTTCATTATTGACTATTGAGTGCTTCAGTTATTGTCCTTAAACACGTCGAGCGATTTAAGTGAATCTTTAGTGAGGATGTGAAACTCTATGATATTCTGAATCAAAGGTAATTACTTAGATAAAGGGAGGCACCTATGTTTGCATGATTAAATACTCAACTTGGAATGTTTGAAACTTTTATGTTCTTTTAGTTGAATTCTCAATGTATGATTACCTATGGATTATTTTGAGATATTATTGATAGGAATTATAAGTTGAGAAGAATTTATTTTGATTATGAGTTGAGAATTTTGCTTGAGGACAAGCAAATGCTTAAGTGTGGGGGTATTTGATAAATCGTAATTTATACATATTTTTACCCCATGTTTAACGCATTTATGGATGATTTCCTATTAGAATTGGTAAATTCAATGCTCCTAATGCTTTAATTTCATGTTTTATACTTAGGAGAGCATATGAGAGCAAAATGAACGAGAAACGGGCCGAAAAAGGAGAAAATGGGCCAAAGTATGAAATCAACACGGCCTGGACCTCCTCACACAGGCAAACCACATGGCTGTGTCAATTTGGAAGTTTCGAAGCACAATTCACACGGCCTGTCACACGGGCGTGTCCCTACCGAGCCCAAGTTGAGTCAAATTCAGGAAAGGCTAATTTTGAGGGCTCTTAGGCATTCCAAAGCCTATAAATACACCCTAGATGAGGAAAAAAAAAGGAGGTAGAGAATAGGAAGTAAGGAATTACTCCAAGGAAGCCGATTGATCCATCTCAGAAGCCGGATTCACCGTCAAGACTGAAGATCTCCCTTCAATTTCCCCTTCAGGAGTTTTGGGTTTTCTTTATGTTTTGTATTCTTTATTATACTGAGATGTTTTCTTATTTTTCTTATTTAGTTATGAACTACAACCCCTAAATACCTAAAGGGAATGAAACCTAAGACGAATCTTGTTATTATTTTCTGAATTGTATGATAAATATTTAACTTGTTCTTAATTATGTGTTCTTAATTCTTGTTTTGATATTCCAGGATACTGACTCAAGATAAGCTCTTATTCAGAGGAGGAATAGACCCTATCTAAGAGTACATTTGTCATAATTAAGCGGAGTTGTTTGCGCACCTAGACATAGGGTGACAAGATTTCGCCAGATTAGTGTGAAACCTAATAAGGGGATCCATAGATAGAGTTAATGCAACCCTTCTAACACCCCTTACCCTGTGTTTGACGCCGGAACAGGGTACGAGGCATTACCGGACTTAATCACTAGTCATTGTATAAAAACTGATTCATAATTTCACTCTAATTTAAAAACTTTTCAAACACATTCAAGCTATCCCTTAAAAAGAGCGTACAAGGCCCATATCATGTTTTAATTCAACCACACACATAGGCAAGCATGCACATTCATAAATTGCATCATTTAATTAATAACATAATCAAGACTATCTACATTAAATGACTTTATACAATAGAGACCTTCAAATAACATAGGTCAATATTTTAAGCCAATTCCTAGCAACTTAATAACAATTAAACGAGTCTCCATACATGCCAAAGACTTAAAATACTTTAAAACCTTTATATATCGATCAATAGTTTGATAGTGTGATTTAACCTCCGGCGACCTCCAACCCGAGCTAACATCTGCGACACTATAGGAAAAAGGAAAGGAAGGGAGTAAGCATTATATCTTAGTAAGTAAGTATGTAAATATTAATAAACAATACATTATCATACTTTAAACAAAGTCACAATATGTTCCCAGAATATTACCATCACAAACACACATAATTTCACTATTACAATCATAAACAGGTTCAAAATAAGCTATCTAGTAGAGTACCAGCAACTAAATTAACTCCAAACTACAAACTGTTAATTTTCCTTGAAACTAGATTCACATATATTCTTACCATATAATTTTCAGAATTTTTTGTCCAGCCAATTAGTACAGTTTATTCATTGAAGTTACCCCTGTTTCACTGCTCAACTATTCTGACCACTCTTCACTATGAATCAATTTTATCCTCGTACAGAATTCAAAGGATGTTCTCGTTTATTTAATTTGAAACTAGAATCATTAAGGATTTCAAAGATATAAATTATATCCCCTAATTATGTTTGTGCAATTTTTAATGATTTTTCCAAGTCAGAACAGGGGATCACGTAGTCATTCTGAACCAGTCTCTCGAAAACTGAAATATCTCATAATATAGAATTAATTTTATTGATCTATTTCTTTTATATGAAAATATACTCATTAAGATTTAATTTAATATCTTATTTAGCCTCTAATTAAATTCCTACTATTTTTGGTGATTTTTCAAAGTCACATCACTGCTACTGTCCAAAACAGTTTTATTGCTAATTCACTCTTTCACACTTTCTTTGTATTAATCTCATTTTAACATACATATCACAAATCATTTTCACCACATTTCATACATCACAAGTATAGGCTCATGATTACAAGGTCACCATAAAATCATCCTCATGTATAACTTACTTGTTTATAACCTTACCACATCCCGGTCACTTAATGAACACATGATTCACATAACCAAGTTCTTGCACTTATTCATCACAAAACTCACAAAGCAGTACATAGTAAGTCTCCCGTTGAACACTTCGGATCAATCCTCGATACTTGGTGGTTTCAGCACATAGCTCCACCCATCATATAGTTCGGCTTTCTCGTACACATGGTGAACACTTAGTACCACCCATGTGACCTAGCTAGTTTATCTCGTAGCTCTCTTGTCTACATGGTGTCCTTCACCTGGAACCACGCATGCGACCTAGCTACATATATTCCGTAGCTCTCTTGCCTACATGGTGTACACATAGTATCACCCATGCGACCAAGCTACATCATAATGTCTCGTAGCTCTCTTGTACACATGATGTGCACTCAGCACCATACATGTGACCTAGCTACATACCATCTGTATCATCCAATCTTTCTGAAGGTTCAGCCGGGATTTCTATCTCATTTCCAACAATTTCACCAATCAAGTAATTATCAACAAACATATTTCCAATATTATAATAAAATATCATAATACAAGTAAAATTGATGTATTACTTACATATAAACATACATCTCATTTAATATCAAGGTAATAACATTAAATTACACATTGCATTATTAAAAATCATGTGAACTTACAATTGCTCATAATATCCATAATCATAGAAATCACATTTATGTATGATAATTCAATGCACTTCATGTACCATAGACAAATTTTTAAATCAATTCATAAACTTGGCACCATAAACATTTAATTTAACATAATTCAATTAATTCACTAAATTTAACTTTCAAATATAAATTACAACATTATTACAGTATTATTATCATACCAACTTACATACTTTCTCATTTCTATGTCAAATTAATATTGAACATTTAAATCACCATAATTATACTTACTTTCAACACCTCGGCAATCATAGTAAATATATCAATTTTACATTGAAACATGCATAAATTAATGCTTATTATACATATGAACTTACCTCGATACTAAAACGGTATTTTCGATTTTTCTCCCATTCTAGATTCAAATCTCATTTTCCGAGATCTAAAACATCATATTTTACTTATTTAATTAATGTACTATTCAAAACAGTCATTAACTCAAACTTTGGCAAAATTACAATTTTGCCCCTAAACTTTTTCATATTTACACTTTTTCCCCTAGGCTTGGGAATTAAACTTCATCCCTTATTCTTATGTTTTATGACATGCTGATCATTTTTCCCTTCTATGGAAACATCAAATTCTCACTCTAACACATAGTTATGAACAATAACAACTTTTACCGATTAAGCCGTTTTACTCATTTTTGCTTAAAACCACTTAGCAAAAGTTGTTTAACATAATTTTAGCCTTCATATTCTACCATAAAACATCAAAATAAACACATTTTACCTATGGGTATTTTTCCAAATATGAACCCTAGCTTAAATTATTGCTAGAATAAGCTTAATCAAGTTACCAGGATTCCAAAATCGTAAAGAACTTGAAAAACGGGGCTAGAACTGACTTACTATTGAGTTTGGAAAGCTTGAAAACCCTAGCCATTGCTTCCCCCATGCTAATTTCGGCCTCCATGAAAAATATGAGTCAATTTTGGCTTTATGTTCCCTTTTTATTTCTTTTAACTACCAAATGACTAAAATGCCCTTAAGGCATTTCTTTAAAATTTTGTCCTATTCATGCCCATTTTTGTCCAAACGAAATATAATGGTCTAATTACCATTTAAGGACCTCCTCTTTAAACCCCCATTTCAATCAAGTACTTATGAATTAGAACACATATTTTGCAACTTTTGCAATTTAGTCCTAAAAGTCCAATTAAGCACTTTATCAGTAAAATTACTTAACGATATTTTTACACAATATTTTAATCAATAAATAAACCTTAAAACTTAATCGGAATAAATTTTTTGACTTTGAATTCGTGGTTATAAAACCATCATTACGTTTAGGCCCTAAATCGGGCTGTTATAGCAACTTCTGCAAATAAGCCCTAATAGGAAAATTAAACATGCAATCTATAAAATTTTTTATCAATACTCTAACACATGCATCTAATCACTTGGTAAATCATAAAAAGTAATCGAAATAAACTTTTCTATCTCAAGTTTGTGGTTTCGCAACCACTGTTCCATTTAGGCCCTATTTCGAGATGTTACATTTAGGGTGTTAATTAGAGAAAGGTCTCAATTATTCAATCTAGGGATTAGACGTTAATAGTCTTGAATAGGGATAATAACATAACTTAGGGATCTCTATGGAACAAGTTAAATAAATAAATCATCCGATTCGGAGCCAGAATAACAAGTAAAGTCTAGGTGGATTTTTCCTTAGGTGTTGTATTAATTCAATCTGTTTTCCCAAAAGCAATTTCCCAATTCCATTCTCTGTGAATTCTTAGTTAGATAATTAGTTAGTTAAAACAAAAACCTCTTTATTCTTAGGCTAGATAATAAAAAGACAGTCATTACTAGTACTTTTAGCTCCTTTGGGTTCGACAATCCAGTCTTGCTAAAACTATACTACTATTCGATAGGTACACTTGCCTACATCGTGATAATAGTTAGTTTCAAGAACGATTAATTATAAATATTTAAAACCTATCACAAAATCATGCGATTAGGATACTTATTCCTGACAGTTACTTTATTCAACTAACGATAATCTATACACATTCTCATTGTAGCGTCTTTCTTTTTCACAAATAAAACTGGAACACCCCAAGGTGAGAAACTCGGTCTAACAAATCCTTGATCAGTCAATTCTTGCAACTGAGACTTTCATTCTTTTAACTTGGTCGGAGCCATTCTATACGGTGCTATCGAAATCGGAGTAGTACCAGGTACAAATTCTATACCAAATTCTACCTCTTTAATTGGAGGTAATCCCGGAAGTTCTTCAGGAAACACATGAGGAAACTCACAGATAACAGGTACAGATTCAACTTTCTATTCTGACACATTTGAATCAATCACATATGCAAAATAAGCTTCACAACCCTTTCTAGCAATACTCAATGCTTTCATAGAAGATATCACAGTAGGTAACCCATTCAAATCACTAGATTCAACTCTGACTATTTCATTATTCTTACATCTCAAATCAATAGTTTTTCGTTTGCAATTCACCACAGCATCATGCAAAGTTAACCAATCCATTCCCAGAATAATATCAAAATCATCAAAAGGTAACAACATCAAATCAGTAGGAAAATAATTGTCTCGAAACATTAACGGACAATTCCTGTAGCCTTTATCAACCAAGGCACATCTGCCTAAGGGGTTTGAAACTCTAATTACAAATTTAGTAGACTTTACAGACAAAGTCTTACTATTTACTAAGTTCATACATATATATGAATGTGTTGATCCAGGATCTATCAAAGCAATCACATAAGTATCATAGAGAGTAAATGTACCCGTAATCACATCTGGCGATGAAGCTTCCTCACGAGCTCGAATAGCATACGCTCTAGCAGGTGCACGACCTTGGATATAACAATTGTGTCTTTCGTTCCTCTTTGACTACCACTTATAGTTATTGAATTTCTAGGAGATCTACCTCAAGAAACAATACCACTCTGTCTCAGATTCTGAACATTATCTTTTCCAACTAGATCTAGGCAATCTTTAATAAAATGGTTTCTCGAACCACAACTATAACAAGCTCGATTATTACTTTTTCCCCAGTATTCACTAAAGTGTCGTCTTCCACAATGCTCACATTCAGGCCTTTTATTATTTGCATTATTAACACTAGCAATAGACGTGGTTGAAGATTTGTAATTCGATTGCAATCTAACACGGCCTCTGTTTGAATATCCCACACTAGTCTTTGAATGACTGCTATCATCTCTAAACTTCTTAGATCCAGATTGAAATGATTTGCCCGATGATCTCTTTCGTACATCTCTAGCTTCGAACTCAGCCTTTCTTTTCTCTTTCCCGCGATCCTCCGCTTTACATGCTCATTCAACAAGCACCACGAATTCTGTAATTTCTAGAATCCCAACTAACAAGTGAATATCTTCATTCAAGCCATTTTCAAATCTCTTGCACATTATTGCTTCCGAAGATACACATTCACCAGCATACTGACTCAACCTTACAAATTCTCACTCGTATTCTGTAATAGACATACAGCCCTGCTTAAGCTAAATAAACTCTTTACGTTTCTGATCAATAAATCTCTAACTGATGTATTTCTTTCAAAATTCAGCTTGAAAGAAATCCCATGTAACCCGTTCACTTGGAACCACTAATGTCCAAGTCTTCCACCAATGATACATCATGTCTCTCAAAAGTGAAACAGCGCATTTTATACATTCTTCGGGACTCAAGGATAATTTATAAAACACTATTATTTTGTTCTCTAACCAGAACTCAGCCTTTTCCGCATCATCACTTGTTGTAGCTCAGAATTTTTCAGCTCCATATTTTCTAACCTTGTCAACTGGTGGTTTACTCAACTGTACTGGATTCACTTGTGGCATATCAAAAGCCTGAGGAGGACTAACTAGGGGTGGAGGTTGTTATACAACTGGATTGGTTCTAATATATTGGGTGAACCAATCATTCATCATCTGATAGAAGGCTTGCTTAGCCTTGCTATCACGGCTACTCATAGCTGGTCGGGAATTATCTTGCACCGTCCCTTGCACGGAAGCAGGCACATTGCTTTCAACATCGTCAGCTACAGCTCTATCAGGATCTATTTGCTATATAAAAGCACATTTCAATGTCAAAAGTCATCACACTATCACGGTTCAGATATATGCATGTATAGCTAGACTCACATAAGCTATGGTAGTTCTAGAACCGACTAAACCATAGCTCTGATACCAATCAAATGTAACACCCCTAACCCGTATCCATCACCGGACTAGGGTTAAACGACATTACCAAACATATCTAAACACTTCGCATTCATTTCATAAACATCATAGCATCATAGTCAAACATCAACATAAGTCCCTTTCTTAGGTCAATGAGACCTTAAACATGAATCAGGAATAGGTCGGGACTAAAAATGTTCACAACTTTCAACACTTAGGAAATTTTTCTATTCTGTTAAGGTCACACGCCCGTGTGCCTTACACGGGTATCAGACACACCCATGTGAACCAGTCATGCCAAATCAGGGTAACCATACTGACTTTCACCCACGGCCAATAGGCACGCCTGTGTGCCATGATCATGTGGCATAATGCAAGCTTGGTTTAAGCCATCTTGCCACCCATTATGGGGCAACCTACAACAAGGAAACAAACATATATGTACAACCCATCAACCATTCTTTATTCTAAAACATACATCATTCATTCTCATACCAAGAACTCATCAAAATTACCTTCTTCTTTATCCAATTAAGACATACCATAGTTGCAAATTAACATCACATATCATAAGCCATTATCAAATATGAGTTGAAACACAAATAAGCCAAATCTCATGGCTAACTATATACATCACAAAACATACTTCACAACTACTAGCCTATACATGCCATACTTCAAATATTTACATTTTTAAAAGTACCAAAATGAGATCGATAGTGTGGTGACGATCCTAGACTATCCCCAAGCCTACAGTAGCTATGATAACTGTAAAATAGACAGTAATCACACAGAGTAAGCTTTCAAAAGCTTAGTAAGCTCGTACTCAAAACATTTATAGGATATAAACATAAAATGATAACCTCTGAGTATTTGTGCAATTTCAATCCATATAACTATATCAACTCAATGATTCATATACATAACATCATCTATCACTTAGGCATTATACATACCTTAAGCTTCTCGTACTTATTCACTTTTGTACTTACCTCATGATGAATATTATGACTTTCCATAAGTTATTTGTTTTTTTTACACATCTATACACTTAGTGCTATAAGATTAGCCGAAGCTAAATATTTCCGCACACTTAGTGCCATCTCGAATAACCGAGACTAAGTCGGTATCACACACTTGGTGCCTCAAGTATCCAGAGCTAATTAAATCGCACACTTAGTGCCAAAGCTTCCGATTCATCACCATATTATCCAATTCAATTATATACAACTCATGTAGAATAAAGGCATCAAAACTTACTTAACATCACATTTTATGTAACACCCCGAACCCGAGACCGTCACCGGAGTCGAACACCAGGTGTTAACAGACTTTTAAAAATTTTCCAGACACTGCCAATCTGCGTAATAGTCGCTTTAAAAATCATATCTTGAGTTTCACAACTCGAAAATCAGTTTCGCGATTTTTCCCTGAAACTAGACTCACATGCCCATCTACATATTTTTTTCTAGAATTTTTGGTCGGGCCAATTAGTACAGTTTATTAGTCAAAGTCTCCCATGTTACAGGGATCGACTACCCTGACCTTTGCGCATTACGACTTGGATATCTCCTTGTACAGGGCTCCAATACTGATGCCGTTTGTTTCTATAGAAACTAGACTCAGAGAGGAATCTATACATATATGATATGACTCCTAATTATCTCTGGTTAATTTAAGGTAAATTTTCAAAGTCGAAACAGGAGATCCAGAAACCGTTCTGGCCCTGTTTCACGAGAACTTTAATATCTCTTAATATACTGTTCATATGATTGTTTCGTTACTTTCATATGAAAATAGATTCATCAAGGTTCGATTACATAATTTATTCACTATTTAATTCCATTCCTACAAATTTTTGTGATTTTTAAAATCCACACCACTGCTGCTGTCAGCATCTGTTTTCAAGGTAAACTTTACCTATTTCGTGGTTACCATGGACCAACTAGGGTTTTGTCATACATAGGTCCACATATGATCATATTTAGCCATTCCAATGGCTGATCATTTGACCAACACTTCCATTCCAAACCATAGTCACATCGTGAAACCATATATACATACATAAACACAAATGGTCTAATGCCATACTCCACTTCTACGAGCCATTTTCGCATGGCTTTACACACATACATCCCAAAAAGTACTTAAACAACAGGGGGTAGTCCTATACATGCCATATCCAGAGTTCAACTAAAAGAGTACCAAAAGAGCTTTGATAGTGTGGATGACTTCGACTTCGCTGATCCCGAATCCGATAGCTAACGAACAAAATCTATAAAACAGAGAGCCAAAGCAACCGGGTAAGCATTTTAAGCTTAGTAAGTTTCAAGTAATGAAATCGGCTTTGACTAAAGTATTACATTCACATAGCTAACTAAGTCACTTTATTAACACACATTCTCATAATCATACTTACTTCACACTTCATCAACATATATATACACAAGGTATCAACCTTTCTAAAAGCCGAAAATTCATTAGTCGATTTCACGAAGACTATTTAAAACTAATCGACTTTTCTGAAGCACATGCAAACATACCTTATCGTTCGGTTTAGTCGAGCGTATTAATAGAATTTATTACAGCACCAAGCGCTCACATTCAAACCCAAGTCTCTTCGGTATTTAACCGGATATAGCCGCAAACACATTTGCCTTCGGGTCTTAACCCGGACATATCAACTTGCATAATTGCCTTCGGGTCTTAGCCCGGATATATCAACTTGCATAATTGCCTTCGGGTCTTAGCCCGGATATATCAACTCGCATAATTGCCTTCGGGTCATAGCCCGGACATATCAACTCGCGTAATTGCCTTCGGGTCATAGCCCGGATATATCAACTCGCGTAATTGCCTTCGGGTCTTAGCCCGGATATATTCCAATGCTCATGCACACATATATCAATAATCATAACACATCCATATCATTTCTTCGTTACTAAGGCTCAAACACAAAACATTTATTAAACCTTTCAAATTTCGGCTCAATAGCCACACACAAAGAGCATGATTTCAATTGGCTTTATAACATAGTCTCTAAGCACATTCGACTATCCGTCATAGTATGACTAATCATTTCAATATAATTCAAGTAGGGTCATTACTCGAAGACTTACCTCAGATGTCGTCGAACGACTTCAATGACTATTCAATTACTTTTTCCTTCCCTTTATCGGATCTAGTTCCCCTTTGCTCTTGAGCTTAAGTTCAACAAAATTTAAAATAGTCATTAATCGACTATTCAAGTATTACTTTCAGAATAATATATATATTGATCCGACTTTCACACACATAGATTATAGTAAGCTTTATAATAATCAATAAATAATTCATTGGCAAATTTTCATTAGTGTTTACAACAAAATCACATATTCACTACGAGCTGTTTTCCTGAGCAGTAGTTACTAAATTATTTATAACTGGAGCTACTAAACTCCAAATCACTTGCTGTTAATTTTCCCTGAATATAGACTCGTATATCTTCCATCCATAAAATTTTCAGAATTTTAGGCTTGGCCAATCAATACCAGATTTTTCTTAAAGTTTCCCCTGTTTCACTGTTTGACTATTCTGACCACTCTTCACTACGAATCCAATTTCTCATTTTACAGAATTCAAAATGTGTTGTATTTGATCTCATTTGAAACTAGACTCATTAAGGAGTCTGAGCATATAAATTTTATCTTATAATCATTTTTTTACAATTTATAATGATTTTCTAAAACAGAACAGGGAATCCAGTAGTCATTTTGACTCAGCCCCACAATACTTCAAATATCTCAAGATCGGTAACTCTTTTGTTTTATAGTTTCTTTTGTAAGAAAATAGACTCTTCAAGCTTTAATGACATAATTCACTCAGCTTCTAATTCAACTCCTACAAATTATGGCGATTTTCCAAAATCACCTTACTGCTGCTGTCCCCAAACAGATTATTACCAAATCAAATACTAACATTAGCATTTCACCTTAATAGCTAGCTTACCAAGCCTTAATTTAACATATAATTCACACATATCATATTCAGCTATATATACATTTATCATATTCAAATAAATCTCGTTTTAACATATTTTCATTCAATTTAGTCTAATAACGCATAAATGGGTAAATTACATTTTTACCCCTAATATTTCGCACTTTCACAATTTAGTCTTAACTACTCAAAATCACCAAAAACTTCAACACAAAACATATTAATCTTTAACATATCTTTCATTTTTCATCAACAACTATCAAAAAGCTCAAGCACTCATCAATGGCAAAACACAAAATCATCATCAATTCACAAAATTGAACCATGGGGTTTAAAGAACACAAAGCAATGATATCAAAAATGTGAAAATTATCAAAAACCAAACAAAAGACTAACCTTCCTTAGGTTTCAAATGACCGAATGCTACCCTCCTCTCTTCCTCTCTACAACCGGCCAAGATGAACAAGGTGATAACCTCCCTCCTTCTTTTTTTTTCTTTTAGTATCCTTAATATTTCTTTTATCATTTCTTTTCTTTTACTTAAAATAATGTCCACTTCATGGAAATTTACCACATAGTCTAATATATGCTCCATCATGGCCGGCCACTATGTATAAAAAAGGGGTATTTGACATGCAAAGCCAATATTTTCACTCCTTACTTAAATTGGTCCTTATAAATTACCCTATCACATTTTTAAAACTTTCTCACATAAGTCCTATGGACTAAATTCACATGCAATTGACTAAATCAAAGCTTGAAATTTTCCACACATTCATAATCACATATTTTAGACAATAATATCACATTCAAACATTTCGGTGACTCGGTTTAGCAGTCCCGAAACCACTTCCCGACTAGGGTCAGTTTTGGGCTGTCACAACTCTCCCCCACTTAAGAAATTTTCGTCCCCGAAAATCTTACCGGTGAATAGGTTTGGGTATCGTTCTTTCATTGAGCTCTCAGTTTCCCAAGTAGCTTCCTCGATCCCGTGTTTGAGCCATAGCACCTTAACTAACGGAACCCTTTTGTTTCGCAACTCTTTCACTTCACGAGCTAGGATACGAATCGGTTCTTCTTCATAACTCAAGTCAGATTGAATTTCAACTTCCAAGGGATTAATCACATGTGACGGATCAGATCTATAACGTCGAAGCATCGAAACATGAAAAACGTTGTGAATCCTTTCAAGTTCAGGGGGTAAAATCAATCTATATGCCACTGGACCAATTCTTTCGGATATTTCATACGGCCCAATGAACCTCGGACTCAATTTGCCCTTACGGCCGAATCTGAGTACCTTTTTCCAAGGCGAAACTTTAAGAAACACTTTATCTCCAACCTGATATTCAATGTCTTTTCTTTTCAAATCCGCATACGACTTTTGACGATCTGTGGCTACCTTCAGACTTTCACGGATTACCTTTACTTTCTGCTCGGCATCTTTAATCAAATCAACTCCGAAAATTTTACTTTCACCGAGCTCGGTCCAAAACAATGGTGTACGGCATTTACGACCGTACAAAGCCTCGTAAGGTGCCATCTTAATACTTGATTGAAAACTATTGTTGTAAGCGAATTCAATCAAAGGTAAATACTGTTCCCATGAACTACTGAACTCGAGGATGCAACATCTCAACATATCCTCAAGTATCTGAATTATCCGCTCGGATTGACCATCGGTTTGTGGATGAAAAGCGGTGCTAAAATGCAGCTTGGTACCCAAAGCTTCTTGCAATTTCTTCCAAAATCGCGAGGTGAATCTCGGATCTCTATCCGACACAATAGAAATCGGTACCCCGTGTAATCTCACAATCTGAGAAACATACAATTCAGCTAGTTTATCCAATGAAAAATCCGTACGCACGGGGATAAAGTGAGCCGACTTAGTTAGTCTATCGACAACAACCCAAATCGCATCTTTCTTACTTGCTGACAATGGCAGTCCGGACACAAGGTCCATTGTGACTCGATCCCATTTCCACTCGGGTATCATGATCGGCTGAAGTAGTCCTGAAGGCACTTGATGTTCCGCTTTCACTTGTTGACATATTAAACATCTCAAAACAAAGTCGGAGATGTCTTGTTTCATACCATGCCACCAAAACCGATGTTTCAAATCGTTGTACATTTTTGTACTCCCCGGGTGAATTGACATTCGGCTACAATGGGCTTCGTTCAGAATCATCGAAATGAGTTCCGAATTCCTTGGAACACATAAACGACTTCTGAACCTCAAACAATCATCACCATCAATTTGAAACTCCGATTCCTTGTTCGAAACACACTCAGCCCGTTTTGCAACCAATTCATCATCAACATTCTGGGCTTCACGAATTTGATGAATCAATAATGGTTTGGCTTTTAATTCAGCTACTAACACATTGTCGGGCAGAACAGACAAGTGTGCATTCATCGCTCGTAAAGCAAACAATGATTTCCGGCTTAAGGCGTCCGCAACCACATTAGCCTTTCCCGGGTGGTAATCAATGACAAGCTCGTAATCTTTCAACAACTCAAGCCAACGTCTTTGTCGCAGATTTAAGTCTCTCTGAGTCATCAAATATTTGAGACTTTTGTGATTCGAAAATACATGGCACTTTTCACCAAATAAGTAATGTCGCCATATTTTTAAAGCAAATAGATGGCAGCTAGTTCGAGATCATGGGTCAGATAATTTTTCTCATGTGGCTTTAATTGTCTCGACGCATAGGCCACCACTCGACCTTCTTGCATCAACACGCAACCCAAACCAAGTAGGGATGCGTCACTATAAATGACAAACTCCTTGCCTGATTCGGGTTGCACTAGAATTGGAGCTTCAGTCAAATGAGTTTTCAGTTGATCGAAACTTTTCTGACACTTCTCCGTCCATTCGAACTTAACATCCCTTTGAAGTAGCTTCGTCATTGGTGTGGCTATCATCGAGAAACCTTTGACAAATCGTCGGTAATAACCGGCGAGCCCCAAAAAGCTCCGAACCTCAGTAATATTTCTCGGAGGTTTCCAGTTAAGTATGGCTGAAATTTTGTTCGGGTCAACTCGAATACCCGATGCGGATACCACATGACCCAAGAAGCTAACCTCTCTTAACCAGAACTCACACTTACTGAACTTAGCATATAACTGCTTATCCCGTAAAATTTGCAACACTAGTCTCAGGTGCTCAGCATGTTCGGTCTCATCTCTTGAATAGACCAAGATGTCATCAATGAACACAACTACGAACCGATCCAAATATGGTCTGAAGATCCGATTCATCAAATCCATAAATACTGCAGGGGCATTAGTGAGCCCAAACGGCATCACTAAGAATTCGTAGTGACCGTACCTCGTTCTGAAAGCAGTTTTGGGTACGTCCGAATCTCGAATCCGCAACTGATAATAACCCGATCTCAAATCTATTTGAACACTGAGCCCCCTTTAGTTGATCAAACAAATCATCAATACGCGGTAATGGATATTTATTCTTTATCGTCACTTTATTCAGTTGACGATAGTCAATGCACAACCTCATGGTTCCGTCCTTCTTTTTCACGAACAATACTGGTGCACCCCAAGGTGAGAAACTTGGCCGAGCGAAACCTCTATCCGTCAATTCTTGCAGCTGAGCTTTCAACTCTTTTAACTCAGTTGGTGCCATACGATACGGAGCTATCGAAATCGGCGTAGTCCCAGGTACAAGCTCAATACCAAACTCTATCTCCCGAACAGGTGGTAAACCCGACAATTCTTCAGGAAAAACATCCGGGTATTCACAAACCACCGGCACAGATTCAGGTTTCCTTTCTAATTCTTGGTCATCCAGTACATACGCAAGGTATACTTCGCACCCTTTTCTTACATATTTCTGGGCCAACATTGAGGATATTACAGCTGGCAACCCATCCAAGTCCGTAGACTCAACTCGGATTACTTCGTTATTTGCGCACCTCAAATCAATAGTCTTACTTTTGCAATTCACAACCGCATCATGCACGGTCAACCAATCCAACCCGAGAATAACATCAAATTCATCAAACGGCAAAAGCATCAAGTCCGCCGGAAAACAGGAACCTCGAATTGCTAGGGGACATTTCTTACACACTTTGTCGACAAGCACGTAACGACCCAAGGGATTTGACACCCGAATTACAAACTCAGTAGACTCAATAGGTAAAGTCTTACTGGATGCTAAGGTTTCACATATGTAAGAATGAGTAGAACCGGGGTCAATCAAAGCAATTACATTAGTATCAAAGAGAGTAAAAGTACCGGTAATAACATCAGGCGAAGAAGCATCCTCGCGGGCACGTATAGCATATGCTCTAGCAGGTGCACGAGCCTCGGATCTGGTCGTAGCATCTCTAGATCCTCTCTGACCACCACTAGCATTGCCCGTATTTCTAGATGTCTACCTCGAGCAGTGGTAGCACCCGGTTTCCCACTCTAATTTACATTCTATTCAGACAGCCTCGGGCAATCTTTAATGAAGTGGTCCACTGATCCGCACTTGTAACAGGAGCGGTCATGGAATCTACAACTCCCCGAATGCCATTTACCGCAATGTCGACATTCCGTTCTGTCTCGACGTTCATTCCCAACACTGGCGACCGAAGTGCCTCGTGTACCCACAGGGGGTCGATCACGATCTCGTCTAAAAAGGCCCGAAGTGCCTCTAGACCGGCCCACATCATCTCAAATTTCTTCGATGCCTGTTGAAGAGACTTTCCCGAGGATCTTTTACGAAACTCCCAGTTCCCACATCAACTTTTTGTTTTTCCTTTCTAAGCTCTTCGGCTTTACAAGCTCGCTCGACAAGTACTACCAACTCTCGTATTTCAAGAATGCCAACGAACATTTTTATATCTTCATTCAGCCCATCTTCGAAGCGTTTACACATGACAGCCTCGGACGAAACAATTCCCGAGCGTATCTACTAAGTCTAACAAATTTTCGCTCGTAATCAGTAACTGACATAGAACCTTGCTTAAGCTCAAGAAATTCCTTCCGTTTTTGATCAACAAATCTCTGACTGATATACTTTTTCCGAAACTCAGTTTGGAAAAACTCCCAAGTTACTTGCTCCCGGGGCACAACAGAAGTCAGAGTACTCCACCAATAGTAGGCAGAATCACGTAGCAAGGAGATAGCACACTTTAGGCATTCATCGGGTGTACAAGATAGCTCATCGAGTACCCGGATAGTGTTGTCCAACCAAAATTCAGCTTGCTCGGCATCGTCACTATCCGTAGCTTTAAATTCAGTAGCCCCATGTTTTCGGATTCTGTCAACTGGGGCTTATTTGACCTTATTTGGTCAGTTACCGGAGGTATTGTAGGTGGGGGTGGTGTTTGTCGGGAATGGGGTTGTGGAACAGCCGTATTAGTTCGAATGTATTGGTTGAACCAATCATTCATCACGCTATAGAAAGCTTGTCTAGCTTCATCATTCGGGTTACTAGCATTAGGTTGAGAGTCCGCCGGCACTGTCCCTTGTGCGGGAGCAGGCGCTACACTCTCAAGATCATCAGCTACCGCTCGGTCGGGATCGGGATCCATTACTATAAATAAACACATTTGCAAATGTCAGAAATATCCACACTATCAAATAATCACATAAAATGGCATGTATAGCTAGACCCAACGCATTACGGTAGTCCTAGAATCGACTAAACCGTAGCTCTGATACCAATCAATTGTAACACCCCGAACCCGAGACCGTCACCGGGGTCGAACACAAGGTGTTAACAGACTTTTAAAAATTTTCCAGACACTGCCAATCTGCGTAATAGTCGCTTTAAAAATCATATCTTGAGTTTCACAACTCGAAAATCAGTTTCGTTATTTTTCCCTGAAACTAGACTCACATGCCCATCTACATATTTTTTTCTAGAATTTTTGGTCGGGCCAATTAGTACAGTTTATTAGTCAAAGTCTCCCATGTTACAGGGATCGACTACCCTGACCTTTGCGCATTACGACTTGGATATCTCCTTGTACAGGGCTCCAATACTGATGCCGTTTGTTTCTATAGAAACTAGACTCAGAGAGGAATCTATAAATATATGGTATGACTCCTAATTATCTCTGTTTAATTTAAGGTAAATTTTCAAAGTCGAAACAGGAGATCCAGAAACCGTTCTGGCCCTGTTTCACGAGAACTTTAATATCTCTTAATATACTGTTCATATGATTGTTTTGTTACTTTCATATGAAAATAGATTCATCAAGGTTCGATTACATAATTTATTCACTATTTAATTCCATTCCTACAAATTTTTGTGATTTTTCAAATCCACACCACTGCTGCTGTCAGCATCTGTTTTCAAGGTAAACTTTACCTATTTCGTGGTTACCATGGACCAACTAGGGTTTTGTCATACATAGGTCCACATATGATCATATTTAGCCATTCCAATGGCTGATCATTTGCCCAACACTTCCATTCCAAACCATAGTCACATCGTGAAACCATATATACATACATAAACACAAATGGTCTAATGCCATACTCCACTTCTACGAGCCATTTTCGCATGGCTTTACACACATACATCACAAAAAGTACTTAAACAACAGGGGGTAGTCCTATACATGCCATATCCAGAGTTCAACTAAAAGAGTACCAAAAGAGCTTTGATAGTGTGGATGACTTCGACTTCGCTGATCCCGAATCCGATAGCTAACGAACAAAATCTATAAAACAGAGAGCCAAAGCAACCGGGTAGGCATTTTAAGCTTAGTAAGTTTCAAGTAATGAAATCGGCTTTGACTAAAGTATTACATTCACATAGCTAACTAAGTCACTTTATTAACACACATTCTCATAATCATACTTACTTCACACTTCATCAACATATATACACAAGGTATCAACCTTTCTAAAAGCCGAAAATTCATTAGTCGATTTCACGAAGACAATTTAAAACTAATCGACTTTTCTGAAGCACATGCAAACATACCTTATCGTTCGGTTTAGTCGAGCGTATTAATAGAATTTATTACAGCACCAAGCGCTCACATTCAAACCCAAGTCTCTTCGGTATTTAACCGGATATAGCCGCAAACACATTTGCCTTCGGGTCTTAACCCGGACATATCAACTTGCATAATTGCCTTCGGGTCTTAACCCGGATATATCAACTTGCATAATTGCCTTCGGGTCTTAGCCCGGATATATCAACTCGCATAATTGCCTTCGGGTCATAGCCCGGATATATCAACTCGCGTAATTGCCTTCGGTCTTAGCCCGGATATATTCCAGTGCTCATGCACACATATATCAATAATCATAACACATCCATATCATTTCTTCGTTACTAAGGCTCAAACACAAAACATTTATTAAACCTTTCAAATTTCGGCTCAATAGCCACACACAAAGAGCATGATTTCAATTGGCTTTATAACATAGTCTCTAAGCACATTCAACTATCCGTCATAGTATGACTAATCATTTCAATATAATTCAAGTAGGGTCATTACTCGAAGACTTACCTCAAATGTCGTCGAACGACTTCAATGGCTATTCAATTACTTTTTCCTTCCCTTTATCGGATCTAGTTCCCCTTTGCTCTTGAGCTTAAGTTCAACAAAATTTAAAATAGTCATTAATCGACTATTCAAGTATTACTTTCAGAATAATATATATATTGATCCGACTTTCACACACATAGATTATAGTAAGCTTTATAATAATCAATAAATAATTCATTGGCAAATTTTCATTAATGTTTACAACAAAATCACATATTCACTACGAGCTGTTTTCCTGAGCAGTAGTTACTAAATTATTTATAACTGGAGCTACTAAACTCAAAATCACTTGCCGTTAATTTTCCCTGAATATAGACTTGTATATCTTCCATCCATAAAATTTTCAGAATTTTAGGCTTGGCCAATCAATACCAGATTTTTCTTAAATTTTCCCCTGTTTCACTGTTTGACTATTCTGACCACTCTTCACTATGAATCCAATTTCTCATTTTACAGAATTCAAAATGTGTTGTATTTGATCTCATTTGAAACTAGACTCATTAAGGAGTCTAAGCATATAAATTTTATCTTATAATCATTTTTGTACAATTTATAATGATTTTCTAAAAACAGAACAGGGAATCCAGTAGTCATTTTGACTCAGCCCCATAATACTTCAAATATCTCAAGATCGGTAACTCTTTTGTTTTTATAGTTTCTTTTGTAAGAAAATAGACTCTTCAAGCTTTAATGACATAATTCACTCAGCTTCTAATTCAACTCCTACAAATTATGGCGATTTTCCAAAATCACCTTACTGCTGCTGTCCCCAAACAGATTATTACCAAATCAAATACTAACATTAGCATTTCACCTTAATAGCTAGCTTACCAAGCCTTAATTTAACATATAATTCACACATATCATATTCAGCTATATATACATTTATCATATTTCCATTTCAGCATATATAACTAACATTTATTCCGAAATTTAATATCTAATTGCTTATAACTTTCTTCGGATGTCGTCGACTAATTGATCGGCTACTCAACTACTTTCGATTTTCCCGATCTAAATCCAATTTCTTGGTTTCTTGATCTTAACATATTCAAATAAATCTCGTTTTAACATATTTTCATTCAATTTAGTCTAATAACGCATAAATGGGTAAATTACATTTTTACCCCTAATATTTCGCACTTTCACAATTTAGTCTTTATTCCACAAAACACAAAATACACAAAATTTGGTCACACTCCTTAAGGGCCGAATCTTCCTAGTACCCATATAAGTCCATACATTTCATTTATTTCACCTTTGAGTCCTTCAAAATTTATTTTTGTAATTTAGCCCTAACTACTCAAAATCACCAAAAACTTCAACACAAAACATATTAATCGTTAACATATCTTTCATTTTTCATCAACAACTATCAAAAAGCTCAAGCACTCATCAATGGCAAAACACAAAATCATCATCAATTCACAAAATTGAACCATGGGGTTTAAAGAACACAAAGCAATGATATCAAAAATGTGAAAATTATCAAAAACCAAACAAAAGACTAACCTTCCTTAGGTTTCAAATGACCGAATGCTATCCTCCTCTCTTCCTCTCTACAACCGGCCAAGATGAACAAGGTGATAACCTCCCTCCTTTTTTTTTTTCTTTTAGTATCCTTAATATTTCTTTTATCATTTCTTTTCTTTTACTTAAACTAATGTCCACTTCATGGAAATTTACCACATAGTCTAATATATGCTCCATCATGGCCGGCCACTATGTATAAAAAAGGGGTATTTGACATGCAAAGCCAATATTTTCACTCCTTGCTTAAATTGGTCCTTATAAATTACCCTATCACATTTTTTAAAACTTTCTCACATAAGTCCTATGGACTAAATTCACATGCAATTGACTAAATCGAAGCTTGAAAATTTCCACACATTCATAATCACATATTTTAGACAATAATATCACATTCAAACATTTCGGTGACTCGGTTTAGCAGTCCCGAAACCACTTCCCGACTAGGGTCAGTTTTGGGCTGTCACAAGATTAGCCTATCACATTTCAAAAATGTCACCCATAAGTCCTTTTGACTAAATTCACATGCAATTTACTAAATCGAAGCCTAAAACTTTCACACCTTCATAATCACATATTTTAGACAATAAATATCACATTCAAATAATTTGGTGACTCGGTTTACCGGTCCTGAAACCGCTTTCCGACTAGGGTCACTTTAGGGGTGTCACATTACATGTATGTTTCTAAAGCTTAAAAATTAAATTAAACAATTAAAATGTTTATAAATTGGTCCCTTTGACATTTTGGCCTGATTTTCAACTAAGTATGAAGGAATTTCTTGATTGGGCTAGAATTTGGTTATTGGGCCTCGCCTTCAAGAATTTGGGCTCGTGATCCTTCTCCTACCGAAATTGGGTCGTTGATGCTCGTAAAGGAGATCCAATGCGCTTTGGCTGCAAGATTCGATTTCTTGGACCAAGATTTCCAAGATTCGAAATCTTGATTTTCTTGATTCTTGAAATCGCTTCGAATAGCAAAATTGGGCCAAGATTCGGTTTCTTGACTTTCTTGAAAACAAGAAAGCGAATCTTGATTTTCTTGATTTAAGCCCATCACCTTCTTGAGCTTGGGTTGGGCCTTTGTGACTCGTATCATTCCCCCCTTCCTCAAAAAGATTCGTCCTCGAATCTGAAAAATCAAATGAACTCGGCTTTCCTCTATCGAACGGGACTAATGGCGATTGAGTCCACTGAAAAGAATAGCCATGAGATAGTAAATAGCAACGGAAACAAGCTTGTAGTCCAATCATAAGCATAACAGAACAGGTATAACGCATGTGAATGGACAGATTCAGATTACCATGCAAACAATCTAATTTACTCGCCACTGCCTCGTCAAATATTCGAAACAAAGATGGACATGTTTTAAGGCATTTAGTCGTCTCAAATTGTTCCCACAAACCATGAATAAATTGCGAGTAATAAATCAAATGGTAAACATAATCGTCACAAGTAGGTATTTGAAAAGATTCACATGGTTCACAGAGTTGCATAATCATACCATGCATTAATCGACGGTCTATAGATTCACTCACACATGCATTATCAAAAACAAGAATCTTATTATCAACCATCAAAACAGATAGATCATCAATAAATAAAATAGGACAGTCAAGCACGTTTCGATCTAAGTGTTCATCAACACGATCTTTATCACTATCCGAGGAGTACAAAAGTGTTTCAAAGGTTTCAAGCATCTTACCTTGATAAGCAGAAGAATAAGGGTCGATTTTACCTTTTTCATTTAAAACAAACCTTCGCTCATCGGGGGCATAGTGTATTTGAAGCTCCGTTGTTGAGTTAACCTTATTCACCACAACAGATTTGCACAAATTCGAGGATTTTACATAAGGCAAATCAAGAGAATAACAACTCACGCTTCCTTTCGTAATGACTTTATCAACCACAATCGAATAATAACAATTAATCGGATCAAAATGAAGGGATCTTTTAAGAACTAAGTCACCAAAAGTTTTATCAATAATTTTCAAATCTGCACGGGACTCAGTTGCTAAAAATTCCTTACCTCGCTTACCTTCAGGCTCATGTAGTGTGATTTCATCTTCAACTTTGACTATGTTGATCGTATGAAAGCGTCTTTCATCGGAAAGGTATTGAAGTTGAAAGTTATCTTCCGTATGTGGCCAATGGAAGTGTTCTATCCCACGTAAAGGTGGTAAACCTTTAGGGGTCTTACTAAAAACATCCTCATAATCCTGCAAAAAACATTGAAACACACTAGGCAAATTTTCGTTAATGTTAGATAAAGATAAATAGTTTTGCCTAAACCTCACAAGGATACAAGGCTGTTTATTGAGTAGGGCTCTCCGCACATCTTTTTTTGTTGCCATCAAAATTTTCACTCTCATTTTACCACTTGCGGATTCACTCACCTTTGGGCTATTTAGATTTTGACTTTTTTCACTACTAGCCTCTTTTCTCTCTGTCTTTTGTATTTGTCCTTTCTCCCTTACCCCCTCACAAAATTTCATCATTTTTAATTGAACCTTATATACATCATTGGGATCTAAAGGAGCAAAAGTGAATTTTCGGCATTTAAACACAAGAGAGTACCTATTGAGCTTGCCTTGGTGTGTAGCATCACGATCAAACTGCCAATGTCGTCCAAGGAGCAAGTGTGTCGCATGCATTGGGACCACATCACACCATACCTCATCCTCATAATTCCCGAGCTTAAAAGTGATCAAGTACTGCTTAGTAACTTTAACTTCTGAGCATTCATTAAGCCACTGAAGGTGATACGGCTTAGGGTGCTCGATACAAGGTAACTTTAAGGAATCCACCAAATAACTGCTAACTAGATTCGAACAACTCCCACTATCAATAATAAGTGAATATAAGTTACCTTTTATAAAACACCTAGAATAGAAAATATTGGTCCTTTGGTTATCAAAATCGTCTTCCATTTGGCTATTAAGGGTTCGGCGGACTACCATCTTATTTTTTTCCTCTTTTTTTTTTTAAATACCTGCAAAATAAACACTCAACACTCAAAAATAAAAGTTAGCAAACCTCACCGTTAATCACTCAAAAAGAAAATTCAAATTCTCAATGAGGTAGAATTCAATCTTGTGAGTTCTTTATCAGAGTTTATATCAACCAATTAGAGAGTGGATGAACTGATCTACCAAAGAATCCTAATTTGCACTAGGATGCCAAAAACTGACGAGACACCAATTGATTTGTGTTGCACCGAGGAAGAAGTTGTGCACACGTTTAAATCCTACTAACACAAGAAACAAGAAGGTGTTAGATAACGTAAAGGAAGAATAAAGGCAAACAAATGAAAACCTACAGCTAAGAATCAATAAAAATTGCTGAAAACAGAAAACCCGAAAAACTGCAGAGTAACTTGACAACTTCGTTCGAGGTGTTCCCGATCTCAAAAAATCATGAAATTAAATCTGGAATGTCCTTAAATATTTAATTTTTGATCTGGAAAGTTTGGGCACCAAATTCAACCGGCTGAATCTTTTTTTAAATTTTTATTGAATTTCATATTTTTTGATTTTTTTGACTTTTTTGACTGATTTTTTTGCAGGATTAATTTTTTATATTCAATAACAGTGCCATAAATATGTATGTAAAATTTTAGATCAATTGGACAATTTTTACCCACTTAAATGAATTTTTTTCGAATAAATTTTCTGGGTAAAACTGCTGTTTTTGCTTTAAAAAATTGAGATCAGTTTAGAAATCAACCAAGAACACCCAAAACGCCCAAAATATGATACCAAATGATAAAGAGTTGTGCACGGACCAAGATCAAGTTGCCAAGTCACGGGAAACTCCTATGAAAGCTCTAGACAAATCAGATCTGAAATCAAAACAAAGAACATGATTAAAAGCAAATCAGAATTGAATTGAAATTCCCCAAATTCAATTAAAAGAGCAGCAAGAAACAAAGAAATAGAATAAGCGAATCAAATGGAATTGAAAGTATGGAAAGGATGCGAATCTGCCAAGGGATTGATTCGACCAAAAATGCCTAATTTCCAGCAATCAATTGATCCCCAAATTGAAAGAGATCCAATCGGCCAAACCCTAGGAATTGTGGATTTTTGAGAACGACTCTTTGCTGCCAATGAATGATGATTTAATTCGATTCTTTGAGTTGAATATGGCTGGAAAAACAAAAGAAGAACAGCAAACAAATGAGATAAAAAATCGGCACAAGTAGGAATAAAGAAATAAAACGAAACAGCAAGAAATAAAGAAAAGTCCTAAGAACCATTGAATTCCCGAAAGAATTCACAAATTCCTTCAAACGGCTCTAATCTCTCCTCCAAAGAATATCGATGGCAAGAAGAAGGTTGAAGATGGCTCCCACAATCAAAAGATTGTTAAAACAACTTATAAAGAAAACTCAAGAGAGAAATCTTGGAGAAAACTCAGAAAATTCTGCTCTCTCAAATCTGAAATTTAAGAATGAATCTAAGTGTTATGTACAAGGGGTGGCCGGCCATGCCTTTAAATAGGCCTCAAGTAATCCTAATCTAACAAGTAACTAATAAAATTAAACCTAATTAATAGAATAAATAAAGGAAAATTCGGCCAAGCATATATATGGGCTGTTTTTGGGCCGAATTTTACATGTATGTTCCTAAACCTTAAAAAATTAAATTAAACAATTAAAATGTTTATAAATTGGGCCCTTTGACATTTTGGCCTGATTTTCAACTAAGTATGAAGGAATTTCTTGATTGGGCTAGAATTGAGTTATTGGGCCTCGCCTTCAAGAATTTGGGCTCGTGATCCATCTCCTACCGAAATTGGGTCGTTGATGCTCGTAACGGAGATCTAATGCGCTTTGGCTGCAAGATTCGATTTCTTGGACCAAGATTTCCAAGATTTGAAATCTTGATTTTCTTGATTCTTGAAATCGCTTCGAACAGCAAAATTGGGCCAAGATTCGGTTTCTTGGCTTTCTTGAAAATAAGAAAGTGAATCTTGATTTTCTTGATTTGAGCCCATCACCTTCTTGAGCTTGGGTTGGGCCTTTGTGACTCGTATCATATTTTGATGCATATGTGACTAGGTGAATGAAGCATGATGTTTAGGGACTAAGTTTGAATGATTTAAATACTCTTATATGTTGAATTTTTGGAACCTGAAGCAGAGGTATCAATATTAAGGATTTTAGAACGATACCTCTGTATTTTCAAAAGTGCAGGGAGTCAAAATGTCAACTTAGTATCGATACCATGGCCCAATTATCGATACTCATGGTTTATTTATCGATACCTTGCGAAAGATATCAATTCTTTTTGATGTTTTGATACTTGGTGAGAAACAGAATGCTAGTTTGCTATCAATTTTCCAGGTGGTATCGATACCACTTAAAGGAAATATCGATACCATAGAGGCTATATGATACCTACGTAACATTTTTGGAAATATTTTCTAAGTGGTCCCAATGCTTGAGATATGTACATTTTATGTTTATTTGTCGTATGTTAGTATGATTAAGAGCTAAAATAAGTTTGCATGACTTGATATTCTCTTAAATGCTAGAATAATTAAAGTAAATCGAAACTACATGTATTTCCACTCTGATAATTACAATAAAATCGATGTGAGATGGTGGTGTGGCATCTCGATATTTAGCCTGGCGTCCAGGCTAGGTATGGGGTGTTATAATGAAAATGTTAGTATGTTATCATAATAAATTGCGTATGTAATTGTGGTTTGGGTCATTTTAGCTTGTGAATTATTAAAGCATGTATACATTGTTAGTCTTGATGAATTATTGTAAAATAAATTATTTGAATATGAGTTGAGTGTAGTTATATGTGAGAGTATATGCTAGTTTTATGATTTAATGAAGCGTGAATATGTTATTGTGACTTGTTTAGACTACGGTTGTGAATGTGTTGTAGCATGCTCTTGTTTAACCTTTGAAATCGTGTATACATTGTGTTGTTTTGACATTCACTGAGCTTGACATATTGTGTCTTGCTCTGACATATTTTTGATGTTTTGAACTGTTATTATAGTTGTTTTAACAATTGTTTGATGTGGTCAAAGTTTCATGTTGAATGGGTTTAAGTTAGGTTGGACTAATTGCTTTAATATGTTGTATTTTTTATGACCAGAGTAGAGATATCGATATTCGAGTTTTAAAAAATGATACCTCCATGATTTTTTGAATGTGCAAGTAGTCAGTAACAAAATTTGGTGTCGATACCATAACATGAGTATCAATACTCAGGGTAATATAACTGATGCTTTTTGAAATGTACCGATTTTTTTGGGTTTTGATTTTAGACGAGAAAAAAAATTCTAAATTGGTACCAATTTTCTGGGTTGTATTGATACCATCTAAGAGAATTATTGATACCTTTGATTCAGTATCGATACCTACATGATTTATTTAGAATCTTTGCCTAGTGATTTGAAAGCATGTTTAATTCATATTATAGGTTCGTTTCATGTATGTTTAGCATGCTCATATGATTATTAGGATATGTTTGACTTAAAATTTTAATAAGTGCCAACATAAATGTTGTTCGCTTACTAATGGGACGATTTGTAAAGTATGTGATATGTGACGGTGTAGTGTCCTATTACTCGAGCTAGAAAATTGGGCTAGGTACACCTAGGTTTATTAACACTCGAACCTTGGTGATTGTTGTGTGGATTAGGGTTGCTAAACCTAAGTGTTTAAGTTACTTTGATTGCTTTAATTGTTTAAATATCCCTGATTGAATTGCATGTGGGGTAGGAATGAGACCACATTGCCTTAATCCTAATGTTTTCTTGCACGAATATAGCTTGGATTATTTCGCCTCCACTCACACCCTTGTTTGTTTGTTTGTGAAGTAGATTGTTAGATATGCTTGTCGACGTGTGAATGTGAATGCTAACGCTCAAGAGGATTGTACTTCCTTTTCACCTCCTATGATGCCGTGTAGGGCGAATATACCTGATGAAAGTGTAGGCCCTCTGATGAAAGCTATGATTGGAGCCTTTTAGAGGATTGCTGGTGCTAACCTTGCTATTACACCTGCCAATCCTACACTTGCTAATCGAGGGTTGCTGCTTGAACGTCTACGCGGCGTTAGGTGGTAAAGAGTTTTTCTAGAGTGGAAGGGACTGATCCGGTTGTAGTTGAATACTGGTTGGAAGGAGTTGAAAGGATCCTCGAGCAAATGTCCTATTCTAACGAGGAGAAGTTGGTT
>NC_053429.1:103312805-103340108 GCF_007990345.1 Gossypium hirsutum | reverse complement strand
ATCATTGCTCGAACAATGATCCTGCTTAGGTCCGCAACAATTAGCCTTTGGTGGTAATCATGACAGCTTTCTTTCAACAACTCAAGCCAACGTCTTTGTCGCAGATTTAAGTCTCTTTGAGTCATCAAATATTTGAGACTTTTGTGATCCGAAATACATGGCACTTTTCACCAAATAAGTAATGTCGCCATATTTTTAAAGCAAATACGATTGCAGCTAGTTCAAGATCATGGGTCGGATAATTTTTCTCATGTGGCTTTAATTGTCTCGACGCATAGGCCACAACTCGACCTTCTTGCATCAATACGCAACCCAACCAAGTAGGGATGCGTCACTATAAATGACAAACTCTTTGCCTGATTCGGGTTGCACTAAAATTGGAGCTTCAGTCAAATAAGTTTTTAGTTGATCAAAACTTTTCTGACATTTCTCCGTCCATTCGAACTTAACATCCTTTTGAAGTAGCTTCGTCATTGGTGTGGCTATCATCGAGAACCTTTGACAAATCGTCGGTAATAACCGACGAGTCCCAGGAAGCTCCGACTTCGGTAATATTTCTTGGAGGCTTCCAGTTAAGTATGGCTGAAATTTTGCTCGGGTCAGTCAAATACCCGATGCGGATACCACATGACCCAAGAAGCTAACCTCTCTTAACCAGAACTCACACTTACTGAACTTAGCATATAACTGCTTATCCACAAAATTTGCAACACTAGCCTCAGATGCTCAGCATGTTCGGTCTCATCTCTTGAATAGACCAAGATGTCATCAATGAACACAACTATGAACCGATCCAATATGGTCTGAAGATCTGATTCATCAAATCCATAAATATCGCAGGGGCATTTGTGAGCCCAAACGGCATCACTAAGAACTCGTAGTGACCATATCTCGTCCTGAAGGCAGTTTTGGGTATGTCTGATTCTCGAATTCGCAACTGATAATAGCCCGATCTCAAATCTATTTTTGAGAACACTGTGGCTCCCTTCAGTTGGTCGAACAAATCATCGATGCGCGGCAACGGATATTTGTTCTTTATCGTCACTTTATTCAGTTGACGATAGTCAATGCACAACCTCATGGTTCCGTCCTTCTTTTCACGAACAATACTGGTGCACCCCAAGGTGAGAAACTTGGTCGAGCAAAACCTCTATTCGTCAATTCTTGCAACTGAGCTTTCAACTCTTTTAACTCGGTTGGTACCATACGATACGGAGCTATCAAAATCGGCGTAGTCCCAGGTACAAGCTCAATACCAAACTCTACCTCCCGAACAGGTGGTAAACCCGGTAATTCTTCAGGAAAAACATCCGGGTATTCACAAACCACCGGCACAAATTCGGGTTTCTTTTCTAATTCTTTGTCATCAAGTACATACGCAAGGTATGCTTCACACCCTTTTCTTACATATTTCTGGGCCAACATTGCTGATATTACAGCTGGCATCCCCTCCAAGTCCGTAGACTCAACTCGGATTACTTCGTTATTTGCGCACCTCAAATCAATAGTCTTGCTTTTGCAATTCACAACCGCATCATGCGCGGTCAACCAATCCAAACCAAGAATAACATCAAATTCATCAAACGGCAAAAGCATCAAGTCCGCCAGGAAACAGGAACCTCGAATTTCTAGGGGACATTTCTTACACACTTTGTCGACAAGCACGTAACGACCCAAGGGGTTTGACACCCGAATTACGAACTCAGTAGACTCAATAGGTAAAGTCTTACTGGATGCTAAGGTTTCACATATGTAAGAATGAGTAGAACCGGGGTCAATCAAAGCAATTACATTAGTATCCAAGAGAGTAAAGTACCGGTAATAACATCAGGCGAAGAAGTATCCTCGCGGGCACGTATAGCATAAGCTCTAGCATGCGCACGAGCCTCGGATCTGGTCGTAGCATCTCTAGATCCTCTCTGACCACCACCAGCATTGCCCGCATTTTCAGATGGTCTACCTCGAGCAGTGGTAGCACCCGGTTTCCCACTCTGATTTACATTCTGTCCAGACAACCTCGGGCAATCTTTAATGAAGTGGTCAACTGATCCGCACTTGTAACAGGAGCGGTCAGGGAATCTACAACTCCCCGAATGCCATTTACCGCAATATCGACATTTCGTTCTGTCTCGACGTTCATCCCCAACACTGGCGACCGAAGTGCCTCGTGTACCCACAGGGGGTCGATCACGATCTCGTCTAAAAAGGCCCGAAGTGCCTCTCGACCAGCCCACATCATCTCGAAATTTCTTCGATGCCTGTTGAAGAGACTTTCCCGAAGATCTTTTACGAAACTCTCCAGTTCCCTCATCAACTTTTGTTTTTCTTTTCTAAGCTCTTCGGCTTTACAAGCTCGCTCGACAAGTACTACGAACTCTCGTATTTCAAGAACGCCAACGAACATTTTTATATCTTCATTCAGCCCATCCTCGAAGCGTTTACACATAATAGCCTCGGACGAAACACATTCCCGAGCGTATCTACTAAGTCTAACAAATTTTCGCTCGTAATCAGTAACTGACATAGAACCTTGCTTAAGCTCAAGAAATTCCTTCCGTTTTTGATCAACAAATCTCTGACTGATATACTTTTTCCGAAACTCAGTTTGGAAAAACTCCCAAGTTACTTGCTCTCGGGGCACAACAGAAGTCAGAGTACTCCACTAATAGTAGGCAGAATCGCGTAGCAAGGAGATAGTACACTTTAGGCATTCATCGGGTGTACAAGATAGCTCATCGAGTACCCGGATAGTGTTGTCCAACCAAAATTCAGCTTGCTCGGCATCGTCGCTATCCGTAGCCTTAAATTCAGTAGCCCCATGTTTTCGGATTCTGTCAACTGGGGGCTTATTTGACCTTATTTGGTCAGTTACCGGAGGTATTGTAGGTGCGGGGGTTGTATTAGTCGGGAATGGAGGTTGTGGAACAGCCGTATTAGTTCGAATGTATTGGTTGAACCAATCATTCATCACGCTATAGAAAGCTTGTCTAGCTTCATCATTCGGGTTACTAGCATTAGGTTGAGAGTCCGCCGGCGCTGTCCCTTGAGCGGGAGCAGGCGCCACACTCTCTAGATCATCACCTACCTCTCGGTCGGGATCAGGATCCATTACTATAAATAAACACATTTACAATTGTCAGAAATCACCACACTATCAAGTAATCACATAAAATGGCATGTATAGCTAGACCCAACACATTACGGTAGTCCTAGAATCGACTAAACCGTAGCTCTGATACCAATCAAATGTAACACCCCGAACCCGAGACCGTCACCGGAGTCGAACACGAGGTGTTAACAGACTTTTAAAAAATTTTCCAGACACTGCCAATCTGCGTAATAGTCGCTTTAAAAATCATATCTTGAGTTTCACAACTCGAAAATCAGTTTCGTGATTTTTCCCTGAAACTAGACTCATATGCCCATCTACATATTTTTTTCTAGAATTTTTGGTTGGGCCAATTAGTACAGTTTATTAGTCAAAGTCTCCCATGTTACAGGGATCGACTACCCTGACCTTTGCGCATTACGACTTGGATATCTCCTTGTACAGGGCTCCAATGCTGATGCCGTTTGTTTCTATAGAAACTAGACTCAGAGAGGAATCTATAAATATATGGTATGACTCCTAATTATCTCTGGTTAATTTATAATGAATTTCCAAAATCGGAACAGGAAATCCAGAAACCGTTCTGGCCCTGTCTCACGAGAACCTGAATATCTCTTAACATAATGTCCGTATGATTGTTTCGTTACTTTCCTATGAAAGTAGATTCATCAAGGTTTGTTTACATAATTTATTCACTATTTAATTCCATTCCTGCTATTTTTAGTGATTTTCCAAATCTACCTCACTGCTGCTGTCAGCATCTGCCTTTAAGGTAGACTTTACCTATTTCATGGTTTCCATGATTCAACTAGCCCTTTTTGCATAAATAGCACAATTTATGAAAGTGATTAACCATTCCCATGGCCAATCCTTGTCAAGCATATCCACACCAAATGATTATAACATTATACTCAAACACATATAAGCCATTTTCGCATGGCTATCCAAAATTATACAAGTCCAAAGGGTCCACGACCCACAACGAACGGGTAGTCCTATACATGCCATTTCGAAGTTCAACCAAAATTGTACCAAAAGGGGGCTTTGATAGTGTGGGCGACTTTGACCTCAAGATCCCGAGTCCGATAGCTGGAGAACCAAATCTATAAAATAGAGGAGCAATGGAACGGAGTAAGCAATTTATGCTTAGTAAGTTTTGAGCAAGGAATTCCAGCACAACAAAAGTATAGCATTCATATGGCTAAACGGATAATTTCATATGCACAAATTTTCGATATCATACTTGCTTCACATTACCAACCCTTATGTACATACACAAAAGATCAACTCAGCCAAAGGCCGGTAGCTCGTTTATCAACTGAGCGAACACTTATTTGTAAGGGCTCAACTAAATTCAAGCACATACGAAACATACCTCAATGTTGGGATGTTTTGAGAGTATTAACTGGAATTTTACAGCAAGTTCATTCATTCCCAAATCACGTACCTTCGGAATTTAACCGGATATAGCTCCTCGTTCAAATGCCTTCGGGACATAGCCCGGTTATAGTAATTCGCACAAATGCCTTCGGGACTTAACCCGGATTTAGTATCTCGCACAAATGCCTTCGGGCTTAGCCCGGAATTAGTATCTCGCACAAATGCCTTCGGGCTTAGCCCGGAATTAGTATCTCGCACAAATGCCTTCGGGCTTAGCCCGGAATTAGTGTCTCGCACAAATGCCTTCGGATCTTAGTCCGGATATTGTCACTTAGCACAAGCCTTCGGGACTTAGCCCGGACATCATTCAAATAACCATGCACATTTAACAATAAATCATGGCCCATTCGTATTTCATTTTCGTTAGCAAAACACAAACACAAGACATTTATCATTCTTGCAAATTCGGCTCAATAGCCACACAAAGAGCATGATTTTAATTTGCTCAAAACATGATCTAATCACATCATAATTTAAGCTCTTTTACTCAAGAACTTACCTCGGGTGTTGTCGAACGATTCCGATAGCTATTCGACCACTTTTTCCTTCCCTTTATCGGATTTAGTTCCCCTTTGCTCTTGAGCTTAATTAAACAAATAAATTGATTTAATCATTTGAGCATCGAAAAGAGGAACACAAGGCACTTAGCCCATATTTATACATTAGACATTAAAGTCACATATGTACGGAATCATGAATCAAACTCAACATTTTAGCTAATTTTTCCCCCTTGGCCGAATATGCATGTCTATTTTGGGGCCGATTTCAACACTTAATACATTCTACAAGTATGGTCACTTGTATTGACTAAACACCCTTTTGTTTCAAGTTCAAAACTTGGCTAATACACTCATATACACACCAGTAAAGCATCCTCTCCCTTTCCATCAATTTAACACATGCATTGCTCATTAACATGCAAAAGTTATATTCGGCCTTAGCACACAACTTGCTAGCCAATTCTTCTCCATTTAGCAACCAATGCACATATGTGCTCACTCAAAAATGCTAAAAAGGAGGTTCAAGAATCATCAAGCCACCATCACATGCATCATTAACAAGCTTCATATTTAGCATGCAATGGCATTAACACAAACTCCACCTAGGCCGAATCTTAACTCATCTTCATGCCTCATCACCACAACATCAAACATCAACCAAGAATGATGCATCCATGGCCGAGTGTCATTTCCATCACATAGCAAGATTTAGACCATGGGCTAGGTAGAACTCAAGCTAACAACTAAAACATGCATGCATCTCATGGAACATCATCAAACATACCTTAGCCTAGCTACATGCATGGCCGAACCTCTTCAACCTTTCTTCTTCCTTCCTCCTTAGAATTTTTGGCCAAGGATGAACCAAAGGATGAGCATTTTTTTTCTTTGTTTTTTTCTTTCTAGTTTCGGCTAAATGAAGATGAGAAAGGATGAACAAAAATTTTCTCCTTTCTTTTCTTTAGCTCACGGCAATGGGGGGGAAAACAACTACACACATTTTTTTTTTGTATTCATCATACTCCTTTTCATTATTTTATGCCCATGCCCCTTATTTTATTTTTTTCCTACATACCTCACTAGGCCAACATGTTCCCAACATGTTTCCACCCATAGCATGGCCAACCACTAGCTCAAATTTTGGGTAATTTGACATGCAAACCCATCATTTTCACAACATGCATTAATAGACCATTTTAAATTAGCCTATCATATTTTCACCATGTCTCATATCAATCCCTATTTAATAATTTCTCATGCAATTGGCAAAATTGGAGAATGAAACTTCCACATACTCATGTACACACATAATAAGCATAGAATATGGAAATCAATTATTTTTATGACTCGGTTTTGTGGTCCCGAAACCACTTCCCGACTAGGGTCAATTTTGGGCTGTCACATAGAACCACGCATGCGACCTAGCTACATATATCCCGTAGCTCTCTTGTCTACATGGTGTACACATACTATCACCCATGTGACCTAGCTACATCATAATGTCTTGTAGCTCTCTTGTACACATGATGTGCACTCAGCACCATACATGTGACCTAGCTACATACTATCTGTATCATCCAATCTTTCCGAAGGTTCAACCAGGATTTCTCTCTCTTTTCCAACAATTTCACCAATCAAGTAATTATCCAAAAACATATTTCCAATATTATTATAAAATATCATAATACAAGTAATATTGATGTATTACTTACATATAAACTTACATCTCATTTAATATCAAGGCAATAACATTAAATAACAAATTGCCTTATTAAAAATCATATGAACTTACAATTTCCCATAATATCTATAATCATAAAAATCACATTTATGTATGATAATTGAATGCACTTCATGTACCATAGACATATTTTTAAATCAATTCATAAACTTGGCACCATAATCATTTAATTTAACATAATTCAATTAATTCACTAAATTTAACTTTCAAATATAAATTACAGCATTATTGCTGTATTATTATCATACCAACTTACATACTTTCAAAACCTCGAAAATCATAATAAATATATCAATTTTACATTGAAACATGCATAAATTAATGCTTATTATACATATGAACTTACCTCGATACTAAAACGACCATTTTACCAACTTTCCCAATTTTTGATTTTTCTCTCATTCTAGGTTCAAATCTCATTTTCCGGGATCTAAAACATCACAATTTACTTATTTAATTAATTTAATATTCAAAAGAGTCCTTAACTCAAACTTTAGAAAAATTACAATTTTGCCCCTAAACTTTTGCATATTTACACTTTTGCCCCTAGGCTCAGGAATTAAACTTCATCCCTTATTCTTATGTTTTATGACATGCTGATCACTTTTCCCTTCTATGGCAACATCAAATTTTCACTCTAACGTATACTTATGACTATTAGGTATTTTTACCGATTAAGCCCTTTTACTCGTTTTCACTCAAAACCGAGTAGCACAAGTTGTCTAACATAATTTAAAACCTCATATTCTATCATAAAACAGAAAAATAAACACATTTCACCTATGGGTATTTTTCCAAATATGAATCGTAGCTTAAATTATTGCTAGAATAAGCTTAATCAAATTACCGGGATTCCAAAAACGTAAAGAATTTGAAAAACGGGGTTAGAACGGACTTACTATTGAGCTTGGAAAGCTTGAAAACCCTAGCCATGGCTTCCTCCATGCTAATTTCTACCTCCATGAAAAAGATGAGTCAATTTTGGCTTTATTTTCCCTTTTTATTTCGTTTAATTACCAAATGACCAAAATGCCCTTCCTTACTAAACTATCAAAAATTCCATCCATGTCCAATTTTGTCCATCATTTAGAAATTGGTCAAATTTCTATTTAATACCTCCTAATGAATATTTCAAAGCAATTTCATGCTAGAAACTTCTAGAATGCAAGTTTTGCAACTTATTCTATTTAGTCCCTAACTTCAAATTGAGCACTTTATGCATAGAATTTCTTCACGAAATTTTCACACAATCATGCAATCATATCATAGACCTCAAAATAATCATAAAATAATTATTTCTATCTCTGATTTTGTGGTCTCAAAACCTCTGTTCCAACTAGACCCAATTTTGGGCTATTACAGAGTTAGTGCCGGGGACGACTCCGATATCGATAGCTTCGTACAGAATGGCACTACTGAATTAAAAGAATTAAAAGATCAGTTGCATGAGTTGATAAATAGAGGTTTCGCGTGACCCAGTTCTCTCCTCGGGGTGCACCAGTTTTATTTGTGAAAAAGAAAGATAGAACTGTGAGAATGTGCATCGATTATAGACAGCTCAATAAGGTGACTATAAAGAATAAGTATCCATTGCCACAGATTGATGATTTGTTTGATGAACTGAAAGGGGCTATAGTGTTTTCCAAATACTGCTTTCCTAATGAGGTATGAACATTATGAGTTTTTGGTTATGCCTTTCGGACTTACTAATGTACCTGCTATTTTCATGGGTTTGATGAATCAGATCTTTATACAATATTAGGATCGGTTTGTGGTTGTATTCATAGATGACATTTTGATCTACTCCCGTAATGAAACTGAGCATGCCGAACATCTGAGACTTGTGTTACAGACTTTGCGAGATAAACAGTTGTATGTAAAGTTCAGTAAATATGAGTTCTGGTTAAGCGAAGTTGGTTTTCTGGGTCATGTTGTATCAACATCGGGTATTCGGGTTTATCCGAGTAAAATTTCAATTATACTTTATTGGAAACCTCCAAGAAATGTTACTGAAGTCTGAAGTTTTCTGGGACTTGTCAGTTACTATAGGCGGTTCGTGAAAGGTTTCTCTATGATTGCAACCCTGATGATGAAGCTATTACAAAAAGATGTTAAGTTCGAGTGGTCAGAAAAGTGCCAGAAAATTTTTGATCAGTTGAAAGCCCTTTTGACCGAAGCTCTAGTGCTAGTTCTGTAACACCCCTTACCCGTATCCGAGACCGGGATTGGGTACAAGGCATTACTAGACATGTACTCTAACATTTTTGGGAAATACGAGTTGTAGAATTTTGTTCCAATTTAAAACTAATCAAACAACATCTTAATGTCCCTATTAGGAACCAACGAGACTCAAAACATACATTTGAGAAAGATCCGGGACTAAACTGAGGACTTGAGAAAGTTCTTGAAAACTTTTCTAAGTTAAGCCACACACGTCTGTGTGGAGGCAATGCACACGCCCGTGTGCTTTGGGACACGCCCGTGTCCCCTACTCGTATGGAATTAATTCAATTTATTTTCTATTTCGAACCTATAGGGGTTTTCACATGGCCAAGCACACGCCCGTGTCCTTCACACGGCTTAGACACGCCCGTGTGGTCACCCGTGTCCAAAAACTCGAGCATTTTGTTTATAACATCAGCATGCATTTAACGGCACACGACCAAGACACACGCCCGTGTGCTAGGCCGTGCCCTCCACACGGTTGAGACACACGGCTGTGTCTCTGCCCATGTCTTTACTACCATGCATTCTGACTTAAAATTTTTAGGTGTAGGGGACATACGACCATACTACACGCCCATGGGGCGATCTGTGTGTCACACACTGCCCAGACACACGATCGTGTGTCTACCTGTGTGGACCTTGTTAGGCTATTTTCCAAGCCTTTGGTCACCCTCTAACATCCACTCTCACTTATAGACTCCAATGATATTTAACATGGCCTAATTATCTTAAATGACCTTAATAAACCTCATTGCCTGTAAAGCTCATCTAATCAGTTTTTATACATGCTAGGTTATCCTGTTTATATTAAAGATTTCCATGACTTGTAACTCAATTAAGCTTGGCTCGACATCTTAACTCATTTTCAAATTGTGGCCTAACCACCCCATGTGATTTGGTCATATTATATATGACTAATTGTAACACACCATATTTAATCATCACAAGAACATTGGAACCTAACATGCACAATTTGGCAGGTCATAACCTACACCAAAATGAGCCAATTCCCCTGGCCATCAACAAGTGAATATATATACTTTTATAAGCCTTCATATTGGCTAATCAAATGACACATATAACAAAATAACAAAAGCCTTATACATGTGATTGAACAAAATAAGAGTATCTATATACCAAAGCTAGACAAGATGATAGTGTGTTGATTCTACAACCGTCTTCCAACCTCTACGAGTCCTCGAGCTCTGTAAGACAGGGAAAAGAGAGGGGTAAGCATTTACATGCTTAGCAAGCCCGAATAACTGGAAAGTAAACTTACCGATTAGTTAGCATACATCCATATTAGGCAATGAAACCAACAAGCACGAACTAGTTTTCCCTATCACATGCACTCAATTAACAAGTTAGTCTCATAACAATACATCATGTAGATTTGTCTTAGATGAGCTCATCATCCAACATTTTCATTTTCATATCTCATGTTAATCCCATTGAGTCTCTTGGAAATCTCGATGGATTATCCATTTACCGTCAAGTCGTAAGAGCGATCGTCTCAAGTACGCACTCCCGCGAACCTCACATCATACTGCAGGATTACCAGTCTAGGCTAAAACCCCTGCAATGTAAACTCATAGGGTGATGTTAGGATTACCAGTCTAGGCTAAATACCTTATAGTTACAAACACCCTTAATGAGCACGAATCTAAATTACCAGTTCAGGCTAAATTCATAACCTAATCGGATTACCTGTCCAGGTTAAATCCACAATGCACACATATTCTTGGGCAGGCTCGATCACTCAAGGAACACTCGTCCGGGCTAGATCCTTTCTATAATTGAGATTAACGGATTACCTGTTCAGGCTAAATCCTTCTCTGCAACACATGCAAGATGTCAAGTCAAGTAAGCCATGGTTTATCCATCGAATTTCCCTTTTGACTTCAACGGGGCCCTTTATTATCATATCATTATTATTTACACATTTCATGGATTTTCATGCCATCACTATAACCAATTATCCTACATTCATAAAACATGCAATTAGACATATTAATAGCTTATATAAAGTTATTCAAACTTACCTGGTACTCGTTTCGGTTTCGCATTCGGTTATTCTGAGACTTTTCGTTTTCCTCAGTCCACCTTTGAAATTTGTTCCTCGGGGTCTATAACAATAAAAATGAATCACCAATACCTCACATTATTCTTTTCGAGTCTAAATTTCACCCCCTGATAAAATGTCCATTTTGCCCCTAACCTTTCACATTATTTTTGATTTAGTCCCTAGGCTCGTATGATGAATTGCATGAATTTTCTATGTTACCCAAGCCTAGCCAAATGTTCTTTCCTCTTATGGTAGCCCACATTTTTCCATTATTTCACATTTGTTCCACATACTTTACACCTTTTGCAAAAATGTCCTTTTGGGGGTTTTTCATGAAAATCACCTAGAAAAAGATGTTTGACACACATCCAACTTTCATATTATTCAATAAAACATCAAAGAATAAACATGTCACACATGGGTCACTTTGAAAACATGAACCCTAACTCAAAATATGGGTAGAAATGGTGAGAGTAAGCTACCGGGATTTCAAAAATATGAAGAAATTAAAAACGGGGCTTGGGAGCACTTACTATTGAGCTTGAAAATGTTGAAAACCCTAGCTATGGAGGGCTTGAGAAATTCGGCTGGATGAGGGAGAAAAATGGCTGATTTTTGCCTTCATTTTCCCATTTTATTTCATTAATTAGCCAAATGACCAAAATGCCCTTGAGCCCTTTCTTTCTAATTTTATCTATACATGTCCATTTTTGTCCAAAAACTTAGAAATTAGAAAAATTGCTCTTTAAGGATTTCTAATTAATAATCTAATGTAATTTCATACAAATTGCTTCTAGAATCCAAGTTTTGCACTTTTTCAATTTGGTCTTTATTTTCCAATTGGACACCTTGCTAATAGAATTTCTTCATGAAAGTTTGACACATGCATATTTTCATATTCTAGACCTCATAATAATCATAAAATAAACATTTCAACGTCAGATTTATGGTCCCGAAACCACTTTTCTGACTAGGCCCTATTTTGGGATGTTACATTTCTCCCCCTGAGGGACTTTCGTCCTCGAAAGTATTACCAGTAAACAGGTTTGGATATTGGCTCCTCATGGTTTCTTCTGGCTCCTATGTAGCCTCTTCCACACCATGCCGATGGCATAAAACTTTTACCAAGGCTATATTCTTGTTCCTTAATTGTTTGACTTCTCGAGCCAAAATTTTGATCGACTCTTCACAATAGGTCATGTCTGATCTAATTTCAATCTCCGTCGGTGAAATCACGTGAGAGGGGTCAGATCGATATTGCCTTAACATTGATACATGGAACACATCATGAACTTTTCCAGTTTTGGTGGCAATGCCAAGCGATAGGCTAATGGTCCACCTCGTTCAATAACCTTATATGGTCCAATAAATCGCAAACTCAATTTCCCTTTCCGGTCAAATCTCAAAATCTTTCTCCATGGAGATACTTTCAAGAATACCCTATATTAGACTTGGAACTAAATCTCTTTTCTCTTCAGATTAGCATATGACTTTTGCCTATCCGATGCCTCTTTTAAACAATCACGTATCACTTTAACCTTTTCTTTGGTTTCCTTGATCAGATTAACTCCATGAATCTAAGTCTTCTTGAGTTCTGTCCAATACAATGGAGTTCGACAGTTTCTGCCATACAAGGCTTCGTAAGGTGTCATCTTCAAACTCTTTTGAAAACTATTATTGTAGGCGAACTCTACCAATGGCAAGTATTTTTCCCAGCTGCCCTGAAATTCAAGGATGCAACATCGCAACATATCCTCAAGAATTTTAATCATCTGCTCAAATTGACCATCGGTCTGCAGGTGAAAAGCTGTACTAAAAATCAACCTAGTACCCAAGGCTTCTTGTAACTTCTTTCAGAATCTCAAAGTGAATCTCGGGTCTCTATCTGAAATAATCGATAGTGGTTCCCTTTGTAATCTCACGATCTCAGATATATACAAGTCGGCCAACTTGTCAAGTGAATAATATGTCCTTACCGGAATAAAATGAGCCGACTTTGTCAACTTATCAACCATAACCCATATGGCATCTTTCTTTTTCGGGGTCAATGGTAATCCTGTCACGAAGTCTATAGTGATTTTGTCCCACTGTAATGCCCCAAAAATCCTGAAATCCTGAATTTTCTTTATTTTCGATTTTGATAAAAATTATGTTTAATATTCTTATCGAAGCGATAATTTTAGTAGGTCTTAGCTAAGGTTGAGCTCGAATTAAGGGGTAGAAGAAATTATAATTTAATTATTAAAAGAATCAGGGCTGACAAATAGGTGGGCTTTTGAATAAATGAAGAAACAATTTGGACACAAAAGGAGCTTGTGGTGGAGTGGCTAAGTGACGCCACATAAGGTGTAGTGAGGTGGCATTAGTAGGTAGCAAGGGGTCCAAGGTTCGAATCCTAGCTTAGTATTTTTAGAATTTAATTTTGGCCTTCTAGAAGGATGGAAGTGGCATGAAGATGGACTCCAAGGGGAGTGTTCAGAAGAGAAAATTAAGGAAAGGATCAAGGGGTTATCAGGGAGAAAAACGAGGAGATGAGAAGTGAGGAGTACGTGGAGCCAAATTGGGAACTTGGGCTTGAAGAATTCGGCTATAGGGCTATAAATAGGTGCCAAATGGGAGGGTTGAAAAGCTAATGATGAATTTCCCTTCATTTTGTGCCAGAAACCCTTTTCTCTAAAAAGTCGAAAACCCTTTTTTCTTTTCCTTCTTTGTGCCAAATTCTTATCCCTCCTCTACTCAATATTTTCTTTGCTTTACCTGATTCTTCTTCTTCTCTTCTTTGGTTCTGAGTAATAAATTGTTGCCATTCAAATCTCTAAGAGCCAAATACCATTGGTGCTACCACTACTCTTTCCTCCTAGTTCGCTCTCCTAATCGGTGTTTGATAAGTATCGAGTATTCGGTCCCTCACTTCTATTTAATTGACTTTGGTAGGGAATTAGTGTCAGATCTCGATTTTGGATTCCTACCGATTTGCTCTTCAAATCTGAGAAATACGCGTGTTTAGTGATCAAAGTAAAAACTAGTAAAGGCTTAGTGTTCAGGTAAGGTTAAGGTGAGATTCTAGCTTTTGGTACAGTAATCGATAAGTACATGTGATTAATATTTGAGTGATATCAATTGTAGGTTTGGGCTAAGGAGATCGCATCACGCTTGCTTACCTGGTGTGTACATACACTGCATACACATTATGTATCGACAAAAGTCGAAATGCCGAAAAGCCGAAAGTTTGGCTACGGTAGTCTTGCGAGTGCACGAACCCTCGTAAGGGGGAGACCGATAGGTTACCTGAGGCCCACGGATGATTCCGTGGACTTGGGTTGTTATTTGGCCATATGGGCTGAATGGGCTAAATGGGCCTGATGGGCTGTTGGGCCCATAATAGGCAAAAACTGAATGTTGATGCTATGTGATAGGAACTTGTATGTGAGCATGAATATGAATGTGATTGGGCCTATCGGGCCATAGAAATGTGATTTGGCCCTAATGGGCCATATACAGGTGCTTTGGGCCTAATGGGCCATATGAATATGATTGGGCTTAGTGGGCCAGATATAGGTATGTGAAATTGTTTGTGCTTTGTATGGGGTTATAGGCCTAGTATATGATATCCACATAAGACTGAATTAATAAATTGCGACCGTGGACAAGTCAAAGGGGTTAAGGTGTGGCAACGGGTATATCCATGCCTAGGATTGGTTCTAGGGAGAGCTTGGTACTTAAGCGGTCTTAATGACCAACCTCCTCTTCTCTGGAATCCTACCTGGTGCATAGTATTGTTCATCTTAGCTCGCGGGACTTGTTAACGGGCCAAGGTAAGTAAAACCATAATTAAGGAAAAATTATCGAAACACCTTTAATGGAAAAAAAATGACCGAATTACCCCTAGGTGCTAAATGTAAGTTTTATGGATGTGACATGCATACATATGATATTTTGCTTAGGTTGCATATGGGTGGAAATTATGGAATGGAGGAAGTATATGACGATTGCATGGTTGCTTGACAATCGTGGATCCACTGACGGCCTTTAAAGCCCATTATGTAAATGATGGTAGTTCTGCAACCGGGCTACCATGATGTGTGGGTTGGGTGGGTCGATATTTATATCCCCACATGGTGTGACGAGGGACGGATCTGGTGTGTAGCAGATGGATAATTTGGATGGGATTGCATTGCATGATTGATAAATGATGTTTTTTTATATTTTGAATGCTTGTTTTTGCTGAGGGTTGTACACACTGAGTTTAGAAAACTCACCCCCTCTTTTATTTTATTTTCAGGTGATGCCCAGTAGAAGGTTTGATGTTTGGAAGGACACTGGGTGGCGAACTAGCAAGATGTTTTGGACTTGGGTTTTTTTTTAGAATTTAAGTTTTTATTTCTTTTTAAGAACGTTTCAGACCAGAATATAATAAGGTTTTCATTATGTTATTCTTACTTGAATTATTGTTATTAATTTTCCCTATAATTACAAGAAGTTGAGCATGGGTTTTCTAAATTATAGTGTGTTTCTATGTTTCTGCAATTAAATTCTTAAATATTTAGTTTTCTTAAATCAAATGTTTTAAACAAGGTTTTCGCAACTGAAAGGTGTTTTTTTCCTGAAAGTTAATTAGGGATTCTTTCAATTTAAGAAGGGTTTTTAATGGAAACACAGTTTTTGCTAAAACACTTCAATGTACGCACCAGATTCGGCCATAACGTCTGGGCCGGGTTTGGGGTGTTACACCCACTTCCATTCGGGGACCATCACACGTTGTAGTAATCCTGAAGGTACTTGATGTTTAGCTTTGACTTGCTGACATATCAAGCATTTTGATTCAAATTTGGAGATGTCTCTCTTCATGCCGTTCCACTGATACATTTTTTTCAAATAATTATACATATTGGTACTTCTCGGATAAATAGACAAACGGCTATCATGTGCCTCTTCCAAGATTTTCTAAATAATTTCATCATCCCTTGGTACGAAAACTCTGTCTCTGAACATCAAACATCCATCAAAACCAATCTGAAAATCTGATTCGATGCCCGACTCACATTGAGCTCTTTTAGCTTGCAGGACACTATCATTAGTCTGAGCATCATAAATTTCCTAAAGAAATGTTGGTGTAGCCCTTAGCTCTTCCAAAACCGAACTGTCATCAAACAACACCAATCGAGCGTTCATGGCCTTCAATGCAAACAAATATTTTCTACTTAACAAATCGGCAACCACATTCGCCTTTCCCGGGTGATAATCGATGATCAGCTCGTAATCTTTAATTAGTTCTAACCATCTCCATTGTCTCAGATTCAATTCTTTTTGAGTCATCAAATACTTCAAACTCTTGTGGTCTGTGAATATACAACAAGTCTCACCATATAAATAATGCCTCCAATTTTTCAAGGCAAAAACAATGGCGGCAAGCTCTAAGTCATGTGTCGGATAATTCCTCTCGTGTGGCATCAACTGTCGTGAAGCATAGGCTATCACTTTGCCATCTTGCATAAGCACACAACCTAGTCCATTTAAGGATGCATCGCTGTAGACCACAAACTCTTTTCTCGACTTGGGTAATACTAGAATAGGAGCTTCAGTCAGTAATGTCTTCAACTTTTCAAAACTCTGCTGACACTTCTCTCTCCATTCAAACTTAACGTCTTTCTGTAGCAACCTTGTCATTGGAGTCGCTATCATAAAGAATCCTTTCAGAAATCTTCAATAGTAACCGGCTAAGCCCAAAAAGCTTCTAACCTCGGTTACATTTTTAGGTTGTTTCCATTCAGCGATAGTAGAGATCGTACTTGGATCAACTCGGATGCCTTCACCCCAAACAATATGTCTCAAAAACCCTACTTCTTGGAGCCATAATTCACTCTTGCTAAACTTCGCATAAAATTGCTTTTCCTGAAAGGTCTGTAACACAGTCCTCAAATGCTTTGCATGTTCTGTCTCATCCTTGGAATAGATCAAAATGTCATCAATAAACACAATGACGAACTTTTCCAAGTATGGCCAAAATATCCTATTCATTTGGTCCATAAATACGGCCAGTGCATTCGTTAACCCAAACTGCATGATAAGAAATTCATAGTGGCCATACCTTGTCCTGAAAGCTATCTTAGGCACGTCTGATTCCTTAACTCACAACTGATAATAGCCTGATCTCAGGTCTATCTTAGAGAACACAGTGGCTCCCGTCAACTGGTCAAACAAATCATCGATCCTTGGAAAAAGATACTTATTCTTGATAGTTACCTTATTCAGTTGTTGATAATCTATACATAGCCTCATCGAACCATCTTTCTTCTTTACAAACAATACGGGAGCACCCCAAGGCGAAAAGCTTAGCCTTGCAAAACCTTTATCCGTTAGTTCTTGCAACTGTACTTTCGACTCTTTCAACTCGGTTGGTGCCATCCTGTATGGAGCAATAGAAATAGGAGTTGTCCCTGGCACCAGTTTCAATACCAAATTCTATCTCCCTTTTAGGAGGTAATCCAGGTAATTCCTCTGGGAACACATCTGGATATTCACACATTATTGTTATGGACTCAATCTTCAACTCTGTTTCCTTAGTGTTCAGTACAAAAGTAAGGTAGGCTTTGTACCCTTTTCTCATATATCTTTGAGCAACCATTGTTGTGATTGCAACCGACGGTGTATCCAGTTCTCTTGAATCAACTAGGAGAATCTCACCATCTGTGCATTTCAATTCAATATACTTGCTACCACAATTTACAATTACATCATGTAGGGCTAACCAATCTATGCCAAGTATTACATCAAATTCATCTGTAACAGTCCAGTTTTGATCTTAGTCGAAATAGTGGTTTCGGGACCATAAATTTCAAGTTAGAAAAATATTTTTATATTATTTTTCGTGCCTATTATAAGTTAATTGACATGTGTGGAAATCTCGTGTGAAAATTTAACTGTTTGTGTGTTTAATTTGCAAAAAAAGACCTAATCGCATAAAATGTAAAAGCTGAGTGCTAGATGTTAAAGTGCCTATTTGAGTTGGCTTTCTAAAGTAAGGGTCCTTATGTTGTTATTTGTCCATTTGGAATGTTAATGGACTAAAGCAACCATTCATTAAAAGGTTTTATAATTGTTTATAAAAGGGCAAAATGGGAAAATGATTATTAAGTAATTAAAATAAAACAAAAGCATGGAATTAGCCACTTGTTCATTCTATTCCACCGAAAATACAAAGAAAATAAAAGAAAAAGCTCACTTAGGGTTCAACACTTTGAATTGGTGAATTAGGTATGTGTTTTGCTCGGTATTTGATAATTTCTATGTTTTTGTAATCGTTGCTTTGTATACTATCGAACCCATGCTTCAATTTACGATTTTGATGATGATTTTGAAATGTGCCATTGATGAAAATGTGAGCTTTGTGATGTTAGTTGATAAATTATGGAAGCTTGATGTTGGGTTTAAATGTTTTGTTTTTGGATTTTTGATGAAATTGAGTAATTTGGGCTAAATTGTGAAAATATTATTTTGGGGGACTAAAATGTGAAATAAATGAAATGTGTGGACTAGTATGAGTACAGGGAGAATTTAGCTAAGCTTGTGTATATGCAAATTATGAGTATTTTGTGATTTTGTGAAATAGGGACTAAAGTGTCGAATGTGAAAATGTGATAGCTAGTTTGCAAAATGTCCTAATTGTGTACAAATGGATTGTTTTGAATTATTTGGTGAATAAAAGGGTTAATTTTGAATACATTTAGATCAAGAAAAGAGGAATTCAGACTTAGACAGAGGGAAATCGAAGATTGTAGAATAAATAGTCCGAGTCGACAAATTCCGAGTACTAGGTAAGTACGTACTTAAAATGTGACAGCCCAAAACTGACCCTAGTCAGGAAGTGGTTTCGGGACTGCTAAACCGAGTCACCGAAATGTTTGAATGTGATATTATTGTCTAAAATATGTGATTATGAATGTGTGGAAAATTTCAAGCTTCGATTTAGTCAATTGCATGTGAATTTAGTCCATAGGACTTATGTAAGAAAGTTTTAAAAATGTGATAGGGTAATTTATAAGGACCAATTTAAGCAAGGAGTGAAAATATTGGCTTTGCATGTCAAATACCCCTTTTTTATACATAGTGGCCGGCCATGATGGAGCATATATTAGACTATGTGGTAAATTTCCATGAAGTGGACATTATTTTAAGTAAAAGAAAAGAAATGATAAAAGAAATATTAAGGATACTAAAAGAAAAAAAAAGAAGGAGGGAGGTTATCACCTTGTTCATCTTGGCCGGTTGTAGAGAGGAAGAGAGGAGGGTAGCATTCGGTCATTTGAAACCTAAGGAAGGTTAGTCTTTTGTTTGGTTTTTGATAATTTTCACATTTTTGATATCATTGCTTTGTGTTCTTTAAACCAAATGGTTCAATTTTGTGAATTGATGATGATTTTGTGTTTTGCCATTGATGAGTGCTTGAGCTTTTTGATAGTTGTTGATGAAAAATGAAAGATATGTTAAAGATTAATATGTTTTGTGTTGAAGTTTTTGGTGATTTTGAGTAGTTAAGACTAAATTGTGAAAGTGCGAAATATTAGGGGTAAAAATGTAATTTACCCATTTATGCGTTATTAGACTAAATTGAATGAAAATATGTTAAAACGAGATTTATTTGAATATGATAAATGTATATATAGCTGAATATGATATGTGTGAATTATATGTTAAATTAAGGCTTGGTAAGCTAGCTATTAAGGTGAAATGCTAATGTTAGTATTTGATTTGGTAATAATCTGTTTGGGGACAGCAGCAGTAAGGTGATTTTGGAAAATCGCCATAATTTGTAGGAGTTGAATTAGAAGCTGAGTGAATTATGTCATTAAAGCTTGAAGAGTCTATTTTCTTACAAAAGAAACTATAAAACAAAAGAGTTACCGATCTTGAGATATTTGAAGTATTGTGGGGCTGAGTCAAAATGACTACTGGATTCCCTGTTCTGTTTTTAGAAAATCATTATAAATTGTAAAAAAATGATTATAAGATAAAATTTATATGCTCAGACTCCTTAATGAGTCTAGTTTCAAATGAGATCAAATACAACACATTTTGAATTCTGTAAAATGAGAAATTGGATTCGTAGTGAAGAGTGGTCAGAATAGTCAAACAGTGAAACAGGGGAAACTTTAAGAAAAATCTGGTATTGATTGGCGAAGCCTAAAATTCTGAAAATTTTATGGATGGAAGATATACGAGTTTATATTCAGGGAAAATTAACGGAAAGTGATTTGGAGTTTAGTAGCTCCAGTTATAAATAATTTAGTAACTACTGCTCAGAAAAACAGCTCGTAGTGAATATGTGATTTTGTTGTAAACACTAATGAAAATTTGCCAATGAATTATTTATTGATTATTATAAAGCTTACTATAATCTATGTGTGTGAAAGTCGGATCAATATATATATTATTCTGAAAGTAATACTTGAAAAGTCGATTAATGACTATTTTAAATTTTGTTGAACTTAAGCTCAAGAGCAAAGGGGAACTAGATCCGATAAAGGGAAGGAAAAAGTAATTGAATAGCCATTGAAGTCGTTCGACGACATCTGAGGTAAGTCTTCGAGTAATGACCCTACTTGAATTATATTGAAATGATTAGTCATACTATGACGGATAGTCGAATGTGCTTAGAGACTATGTTATAAAGCCAATTGAAATCATGCTCTTTGTGTGTGGCTATTGAGCCGAAATTTGAAAGGTTTAATAAATGTTTTGTGTTTGAGCCTTAGTAACGAAGAAATGATATGGATGTGTTATGATTATTGATATATGTGTGCATGAGCATTGGAATATATCCGGGCTAAGACCCGAAGGCAATTACGCGAGTTGATATATCCGGGCTATGACCCGAAGGCAATTACGCGAGTTGATATGTCCGGGCTATGACCCGAAGGCAATTATGCGAGTTGATATATCCGGGCTAAGACCCGAAGGCAATTATGCAAGTTGATATATCCGGGCTAAGACCCGAAGGCAATTATGCAAGTTGATATGTCCGGGTTAAGACCCGAAGGCAAATGTGTTTGCGGCTATATCCGGTTAAATACCGAAGAGACTTGGGTTTGAATGTGAGCGCTTGGTGCTGTAATAAATTCTATTAATACGCTCGACTAAACCGAACGATAAGGTATGTTTGCATGTGCTTCAGAAAAGTCGATTAGTTTTAAATAGTCTTCGTGAAATCGACTAATGAATTTTCGGCTTTTAGAAAGGTTGATACCTTGTGTATATATATGTTGATGAAGTGTGAAGTAAGTATGATTATGAGAATGTGTGTTAATAAAGTGACTTAGTTAGCTATGTGAATGTAATACTTTAGTCAAAGCCGATTTCATTACTTGAAACTTACTAAGCTTAAAATGCTTACCCGGTTGCTTTGGCTCTCTGTTTTATAGATTTTGTTCGTTAGCTATCGGATTCGGGATCAGCGAAGTCGAAGTCATCCACACTATCAAAGCTCTTTTGGTACTCTTTTAGTTGAACTCTGGATATGGCATGTATAGGACTACCCCCTGTTGTTTAAGTACTTTTTGGGATGTATGTGTGTAAAGCCATGCGAAAATGGCTCGTAGAAGTGGAGTATGGCATTAGACCATTTGTGTTTATGTATGTATATATGGTTTCACGATGTGACTATGGTTTGGAATGGAAGTGTTGGTCAAATGATCAGCCATTGGAATGGCTAAATATGATCATATGTGGACCTATGTATGACAAAACCCTAGTTGGTCCATGGTAACCACGAAATAGGTAAAGTTTACCTTGAAAACAGATGCTGACAGCAGCAGTGGTGTGGATTTGAAAAATCACAAAAATTTGTAGGAATGGAATTAAATAGTGAATAAATTATGTAATCGAACCTTGATGAATCTATTTTCATATGAAAGTAACGAAACAATCATATGAACAGTATATTAAGAGATATTAAAGTTCTCGTGAAACAGGGCCAGAATGGTTTCTGGATCTCCTGTTTCGACTTTGAAAATTTACCTTAAATTAACCAGATATAATTAGGAGTCATATCATATATGTATAGATTCCTCTCTGAGTCTAGTTTCTATAGAAACAAACGGCATCAGTATTGGAGCCCTGTACAAGGAGATATCCAAGTCGTAATGCGCAAAGGTCAGGGTAGTCGATCCCTGTAACATGGGAGACTTTGACTAATAAACTGTACTAATTGGCCCGACCAAAAATTCTAGAAAAAAATATGTAGATGGGCATGTGAGTCTAGTTTCAGGGAAAAATCGCGAAACTGATTTTCGAGTTGTGAAACTCAAGATATGATTTTTAAAGCGACTATTACGCAGATTGGCAGTGTCTGGAAAATTTTTAAAAGTCTATTAACACCTCGTGTTCGACTCCGGTGACGGTCTCGGGTTCGGGGTGTTACAATTGATTGGTATCAGAGCTACGGTTTAGTCGATTCTAGGACTACCGTAATGCGTTGGGTCTAGCTATACATGCCATTTTATGTGATTATTTGATAGTGTGGATATTTCTGACATTTGCAAATGTGTTTATTTATAGTAATGGATCCCGATCCCGACCGAGCGGTAGCTGATGATCTTGAGAGTGTAGCGCCTGCTCCCGCACAAGGGACAGCGCCGGCGGACTCTCAACCTAATGCTAGTAACCCGAATGATGAAGCTAGACAAGCTTTCTATAGCGTGATGAATGATTGGTTCAACCAATACATTCGAACTAATACGGCTGTTCCACAACCCCCATTCCCGACAAACACCACCCCCGCACCTACAATACCTCCGGTAACTGACCAAATAAGGTCAAATAAGCCCCCAGTTGACAGAATCCGAAAACATGGGGCTACTGAATTTAAAGCTACGGGTAGCGACGATGCCGAGCAAGCTGAATTTTGGTTGGACAACACTATCCGGGTACTCGATGAGCTATCTTGTACACCCGATGAATGCCTAAAGTGTGCTATCTCCTTGCTACGTGATTCTGCCTACTATTGGTGGAGTACTCTGACTTCTGTTGTGCCCCGGGAGCAAGTAACTTGGGAGTTTTTCCAAACTGAGTTTCGGAAAAAGTATATCAGTCAGAGATTTGTTGATCAAAAACGGAAGGAATTTCTTGAGCTTAAGCAAGGTTCTATGTCAGTTACTGATTACGAGCGAAAATTTGTTAGACTTAGTAGATACGCTCGGGAATGTGTTTCGTCCGAGGCTGTCATGTGTAAACGCTTCGAAGATGGGCTGAATGAAGATATAAAAATGTTCGTTGGCATTCTTGAAATACGAGAGTTGGTAGTACTTGTCGAGCGAGCTTGTAAAGCCGAAGAGCTTAGAAAGGAAAAACAAAAAGTTGATGTGGGAACTGGGGAGTTTCGTAAAAGATCCTCGGGAAAGTCTCTTCAACAGGCATCGAAGAAATTTTGAGATGATGTGGGCCGGTCTAGAGGCACTTCGGGCCTTTTTAGACGAGATCGTGATCGACCCCCTGTGGGTACACGAGGCACTTCGGTCGCCAGTGTTGGGAATGAACGTCGAGACAGAACGGAATGTCGACATTGCGGTAAATGGCATTCGGGGAGTTGTAGATTCCATGACCGCTCCTGTTACAAGTGCGGATCAGTGGACCACTTCATTAAAGATTGCCCGAGGCTGTCTGAATAGAATGTAAATTAGAGTGGGAAACCGGGTGCTACCACTGCTCGAGGTAGACCATCTAGAAATACGGGCAATGCTAGTGGTGGTCAGAGAGGATCTAGAGATGCTACGACCAGATCCGAGGCTCGTGCACCTGCTAGAGCATATGCTATACGTGCCCGCGAGGATGCTTCTTCGCCTGATGTTATTACCGGTACTTTTACTCTCTTTGATACTAATGTAATTGCTTTGATTGACCCCGGTTCTACTCATTCTTACATATGTGAAACCTTAGCATCCAGTAAGACTTTACCTATTGAGTCTACTGAGTTTGTAATTCGGGTGTCAAATCCCTTGGGTCGTTACGTGCTTGTCGACAAAGTGTGTAAGAAATGTCCCCTAGCAATTCGAGGTTCCTGTTTTCCGGCGGACTTGATGCTTTTGCCGTTTGATGAATTTGATGTTATTCTCGGGTTGGATTGGTTGACCGTGCATGATGCGGTTGTGAATTGCAAAAGTAAGACTATTGATTTGAGGTGCGCAAATAACGAAGTAATCCGAGTTGAGTCTACGGACTTGGATGGGTTGCCAGCTGTAATATCCTCAATGTTGGCCCAGAAATATGTAAGAAAAGGGTGCGAAGTATACCTTGCGTATGTACTGGATGACCAAGAATTAGAAAGGAAACCTGAATCTGTGCCGGTGGTTTGTGAATACCCGGATGTTTTTCCTGAAGAATTGTCGGGTTTACCACCTGTTCGGGAGATAGAGTTTGGTATTGAGCTTGTACCTGGGACTACGCCGATTTCGATAGCTCCGTATCGTATGGCACCAACTGAGTTAAAAGAGTTGAAAGCTCAGCTGCAAGAATTGACGGATAGAGGTTTCGCTCGGCCAAGTTTCTCACCTTGGGGTGCACCAGTATTGTTCGTGAAAAAGAAGGACGGAACCATGAGGTTGTGCATTGACTATCGTCAACTGAATAAAGTGACGATAAAGAATAAATATCCATTACCGCGTATTGATGATTTGTTTGATCAACTAAAGGGGCCTCAGTGTTCTCAAAAATAGATTTGAGATCGGGTTATTATCAGTTGCGGATTCGAGATTCGGACGTACCCAAAACTGCTTTCAGAACGAGGTACGGTCACTACGAATTCTTAGTGATGCCGTTTGGGCTCACTAATGCCCCTGCAGTATTTATGGATTTGATGAATCGGATCTTCAGACCATATTTGGATCGGTTCGTAGTTGTGTTCATTGATGACATCTTGGTCTATTCAAGAGATGAGACCGAACATGCTGAGCACCTGAGACTAGTGTTGCAAATTTTACGGGATAAGCAGTTATATGCTAAGTTCAGTAAGTGTGAGTTCTGGTTAAGAGAGGTTAGCTTCTTGGGTCATGTGGTATCCGCATCGGGTATTCGAGTTGACCCGAACAAAATTTCAGCCATACTTAACTGGAAACCTCCGAGAAATATTACTGAGGTTCGGAGCTTTTTGGGGCTCGCCGGTTATTACCGACGATTTGTCAAAGGTTTCTCGATGATAGCCACACCAATGACGAAGCTACTTCAAAGGGATGTTAAGTTCGAATGGACGGAGAAGTGTCAGAAAAGTTTCGATCAACTGAAAACTCATTTGACTGAAGCTCCAATTCTAGTGCAACCCGAATCAGGCAAGGAGTTTGTCATTTATAGTGACGCATCCCTACTTGGTTTGGGTTGCGTGTTGATGCAAGAAGGTCGAGTGGTGGCCTATGCGTCGAGACAATTAAAGCCACATGAGAAAAATTATCTGACCCATGATCTCGAACTAGCTGCCATCTATTTGCTTTAAAAATATGGCGACATTACTTATTTGGTGAAAAGTGCCATGTATTTTCGAATCACAAAAGTCTCAAATATTTGATGACTCAGAGAGACTTAAATCTGCGACAAAGACGTTGGCTTGAGTTGTTGAAAGATTACGAGCTTGTCATTGATTACCACCCGGGAAAGGCTAATGTGGTTGCGGACGCCTTAAGCCGGAAATCATTGTTTGCTTTACGAGCGATGAATGCACACTTGTCTGTTCTGCCCGACAATGTGTTAGTAGCTGAATTAAAAGCCAAACCATTATTGATTCATCAAATTCGTGAAGCCCAGAATGTTGATGATGAATTGGTTGCAAAACGGGCTGAGTGTGTTTCGAACAAGGAATCGGAGTTTCAAATTGATGGTGATGATTGTTTGAGGTTCAGAAGTCGTTTATGTGTTCCAAGGAATTCGGAACTCATTTCGATGATTCTGAACGAAGCCCATTGTAGCCGAATGTCAATTCACCCGGGGAGTACAAAAATGTACAACGATTTGAAACATCGGTTTTGGTGGCATGGTATGAAACAAGACATCTCCGACTTTGTTTTGAGATGTTTAATATGTCAACAAGTGAAAGCGGAACATCAAGTGCCTTCAGGACTACTTCAGCCGATCATGATACCCGAGTGGAAATGGGATCGAGTCACAATGGACCTTGTGTCCGGACTGCCATTGTCAGCAAGTAAGAAAGATGCGATTTGGGTTGTTGTCGATAGACTAACTAAGTCGGCTCACTTTATCCCCGTGCGTACGGATTTTTCATTGGATAAACTAGCTGAATTGTATGTTTCTCAGATTGTGAGATTACACGGGGTACCGATTTCTATTGTGTCGGATAGAGATCCGAGATTCACCTCGCGATTTTGGAAGAAATTGCAAGAAGCTTTGGGTACCAAGCTGCATTTTAGCACCGCTTTTCATCCACAAACCGATGGTCAATCCGAGCGGATAATTCAGATACTTGAGGATATGTTGAGATGTTGCATCCTCGAGTTCAGTAGTTCATGGGAACAGTATTTACCTTTGATTGAATTCGCTTACAACAATAGTTTTCAATCAAGTATTAAGATGGCACCTTACGAGGCTTTGTACGGTCGTAAATGCCGTACACCATTGTTTTGGACCGAGCTCGGTGAAAGTAAATTTTCGGAGTTGATTTGATTAAAGATGCGAGCAGAAAGTAAAGGTAATCCGTGAAAGTCTGAAGGTAGCCACAGATCGTCAAAAGTCGTATGCGGATTTGAAAAGAAAGACATTGAATATCAGGTTGGAGATAAAGTGTTTCTTAAAGTTTCGCCTTGGAAAAGGTACTCAGATTCGGCCGTAAGGGCAAATTGAGTCCGAGGTTCATTGGGCCGTATGAAATATCCGAAAGAATTGGTCCAGTGGCATATAGATTGATTTACCCCCTGAACTTGAAGGATTCACAACGTTTTTCATGTTTCGATGCTTCGACGTTATAGATCTGATCCGTCACATGTGATTAATCCCTTGGAAGTTGAAATTCAATCTGACTTGAGTTATGAAGAAGAACCGATTCGTATCCTAGCTCGTGAAGTGAAGAGTTGCGAAACAAAGGGTTCCGTTAGTTAAGGTGCTATGGCTCAAACACGGATCGAGGAAGCTACTTGGGAAACTGAGGCTCAATGAAGAACGATACCCAACCTATTCACCGTAAGATTTTCGGGACGAAATTTCTTAAGTGGAAGTCGGGAGGGATGGAGTT